>NC_133330.1:150294547-150438354 GCF_042186555.1 Aquarana catesbeiana
AGACCAGGGATGATCAGGAGGTTGGAGCGGCCATCAAAAGGAGGAGGAGGAGAGGAGCAGGTGGATGGAGCCATGGTTTTCTGGGGGGACAGGCACTCATTTCTGCACCCCTCAGGTGCACTGGCTGCCCCCCACGCTACGCCACTCGCTAGGAGTCAGGAGCCAGTGCAGTGGGCGGCACCAATAGGAGTTGGGACTAGTGTAGGAGGAGGAAAGGAACAAGGGCGAGGTGCGAACGTGGGGCCCAGGAGTCCCGAGGGACCGGGCCCCAACACCTGTATGGGCTATACCCCCCCGAGCATCATATAATTCCCTGTACATTAGTATTAGAATAGCATGGGCCAGAAGTATGAATTCCCACCCTTTACTCACTGCGCTGTCTGCTTTTGTCCTCAAACACCTTGTGGTGGCAGAGTGACAGCACTGTGCAGTTCAGTAAAGTGATAATCTCATCTGTATGGTAAAGAGAAAATTGAAAAGGGGAGGCTATATTGGAGGGGTGTACTCACTTTTGTGAGGGTGTGTGTGTGTGTGTGTGTGTGTGTGAGTGATAGAGAGATATCTATATATATATATATATATATATATATATATATATATATATATATATATATATATATATATATATATATATATATATATACACATACCTACACATACACACACACACACACACAGTCTGAGCACTGACAGGCTGACCCCCCCACCCCTTCAACCTCTGCAGCAATGCTGGCAGCATTCATATGTCTATTTCACAAAGACAACCTCTGGATATGACGCTAAGCACGTGCACTCAACTTCTTTGGTCAACCGTGGCGAGGCCTGTTCTGAGTGGCCTGTTAAACCGCTATATGGTCTTAGCCACTGTGCTGCAGCTCAGTTTCAGAGTCTTGGCAATCTTCTTATAGTCTAGGCCATCTTTATGTAGAGCAAAAATTTTTTTTTTCAGATCTTCAGAGAGCTCTATGCCATGAGGTGCCATGTTGAACTTCCAGTGACCAGTATGAGAGAGTGAGAGCGATGACACCAAATTTAACACACCTGCTCCCCATTCACACCTGAGACCTTGTAACACTAACGAGTCACATGACACCGGGGAGGGAAAATGGCTAATTGGGCCCAATCTGGACATTTTCACTAAGGGGTGTACTCACTTTTGTTGTCAGTGGTTTAGACATTAATGGCTGTGTGTTGAGTTATTTTGAGGGGACAGCAAAATTACACTGTTATACAAGCTGTACACTCACTACTCACACTCAGGGGTGTACTAACTTTTGTGAGATACTGATAGAGATCTCATCTGTATGGTGATGGTTCTTTAATGTACAATTAGTGGGCTAGTGGTGTGTCGATAAGCTTTCCTGCTTTATGGGAGTGGAGAAAGGCGAGATCGCCAACCTGGCTAGAATGTCTGACATAAGAGACTCATCACAATGCTTGAGGAATAAAATCACAAATACTGTAAACAGAAGACTGTTCAAATATATGCATTCCATGTGTATTTCATTGGGGTTCAGCTTTCACATCCTCTTCTAGCTAAATTAAGATATTATCTGAACGGTAGTAGCAAAGTTAGATGTTTATTAGTAACTCACCTCTCCTGAAGCACAATCAAGGACCATTACCCAGCAAATCTAACAGGAATGTGAGTGATCAAAAATCTGAACTTCATAAAATATATTAGGCTAAATGCTGCCACTGAACTGGATAAAAAAAAAAAAAAAATAGAACATGCGAAAACCTACATACCTGTAAATACTGATCAACTTGGAGAGATTAACCGCCTTTCTCTTTTCCCAGTCAGGCTCATTCTTTTGCAATACATTTGGGAAACTATCTCGGTTTTTAGCCTGTGCATAGATGTCTTTTAATGCTACTGCCTGGATATTCCCTAGGAAAATATATATTTAAATGAACAAAGCAGCAAAATCTCAAAATGTAGAGTTCATATATTTAAAATAACCATCAAAAGAATATTTACACAGTACTTACAGACATTTTTAAACAAACTTTACTTAGCTAGTACTGAAACACAGCGAATTTCATTACCTTGTATGGGCACACAAAAAGCGGGGATGGATAGCCTTGGTTTATCCATGGAGAGGATGGACAAGTTTGCTGAGCTCCTAATGTGAGCTAGGGAAATTCTTTGATTCTACAACACTTTGAGCTTGTTTCCTCAGCTCTACACGATTCACTAGAGCCACAGAAACTCCAGTCATCCCCATGGCACCTCCAAAGCGACACCCCAGAGTGGTAATTAGGGGGTCTTTGCCTCACAAGCATGGTCCCAGGCCGTCACATGTCTTGTCCAAGATGGCAGGCCCTACACCACCATATGGCCACTCTACAACCGTGCGAGATCACTCACCTCGCCAATACCCATCCCTGCACTACCTCCTTCAGACTCCAGAACAATCTACCTTTGATAAATCTGAGATCCACTACATGAAGGTCGAGCTGTACACTACCCACTCAAAAATGGTTCAGTTGAAAAAAAAAAATTACCTGACACTCAGATTCTGTCTTTTCTCAAGGAAAAAGCTTGGCTGTTTAAAAAGGCAAGTCATATCCATACCTTGTAAATGCTCCCCGATGATTTTGAAAACCACAGCTGGTGGCTCTAGGTCATGTCCAAAGCCACAGACGCAGAGAACTTACTTCTGACTGTTAAGGGCATCTTTGCAAAGCTCCTTTGTATGTCCAACTTGATGGATCTGGAGAGAATTAGGTGCGCCAGACCCTGGGTCCTAAAAATATTGACCACACAAGGCCTTGAGATGCTGTCTGCCTGGTCCATTTCTCCTAGATCAAGGAGGACATTATGCATAAGGCCAGAGAGCTCACCCCTGTTGACTTTGATGCTTCAATAACTCTGCTCCCTGACCTTGCAAGACACACGCTAGATCAACAACAATCCATGAAGCCCTTGCTCACTCTCTTAAGAGATCAAGATATCCCCTACATTTGGGGCCTTCCTTTTCATCTGCAGATCCAGAGGGATGGCAAGACCCATATAGTTTGGTAATGGGCTACCATCCCCAACTTTTTAAAGGCTTTATACCTCTCTGACCTACAACATATCACCTGGCCAATGAACTGCAGTGTCCTGAGTGGATCTGTATCAAATCTCTTCTTATATTATTATTCTTTTACAACAAAAAATCAGAAATAACATATATACATCCATTCATCATATATCATATCTTAATACATTAATTATTAATTAACAATAAAGGATCATGTTAATAACCCTCTATGCCATATTAATTCTATAACTTAATATTCATTATTCATACACTGCCCTAGTCTACTACAACTACATTCATTCACCTTACAAAACCCAGAAAGAAAAAAAAAGTGTAATTATTCTCTCCTCTCTCCTTCCCACTACCCCACCCCTACTCATTCTTTCTATTTATAGATATTCTCTCAATTCTGTTGAGGACCGAAATTCATCCCATTTTTGCCATATTACTGGCAATTGTTTTTTTTTTTGTTTTTTTTTTTAAACCCTTCTTCTCTTATCCGTTTTTCCATATATTGAATTTCGTTCATTTCACATACCCATTCCGTCAATGTTGGGCTGTTTGTTTCTTTCCAATTAAGTGCTATTAAATGTTCTAGCTGCAGTTATCATGTGGTGAAGAATTCCCATTTTAACTGTTTTTATTGAGTCTGATGTGAGGAAAAATAATGAGCTGATAATACTTGGGTTCCTTTCTATTCCCGACACTACTTGATGGATCTCATATATCCTATTCCAAAAACTCCTCAGCACATGACATCCATACCATATGTGATCCATAGTACCTCTTTCTACCTTGCATCTCCAACAATTTTCAGTATTATTTTTATTAACTACATTCAGCGCTTCTGGACTCCAATACCATCTCATTACAATCTTATAATTTCTTTCTTGATATTTAAATCGCTGTAGGTGTTTTATGTATTATTTCAAATATTTTTTCCCATTCTCCATCTAGTATAGGGTTTCCTATTGCCTCTTCCCACTTCTTCATTCCTGTTAATTCTCTAAGAGAATCGGAAGGGAGTAATAGATCATATAGTTTTGATAGCTTTTTAGACAGTTCCTGTTCTTCCATTAATATCTTCTCAAATTTGGTTGTTGTCTGCTTATCAAAGGTATTATTGCTTCCATAAATATCTTTAGTTGATGATATTGTAACCATTTTTTTTATATTCAGATCCCAACTCCTGAAATGTTGGTAATTTACCGTCCCTTAGAATTTGTACTGCCCTTGTATTCTCCCCTATATTCCATTTTAAATAATTTGTTGTTTTTAAAGCTGGTGGGAAATCAGGATTGAGGAATAGAGGTGTCATTGGTCCGATCTTGGTGGAAAGCTTCCCCTTTTTTATTATGTTGTCCCATCTTTTTAATGTGGCCTGTACAAAGATTGTTAGTTTTTCTTTTTTTGGTCTTAATTGGGGTTTTATCGAAAGCAGAACTCTAAGCTGTGGTCCTATTATTTCTTCTTCTAGTTTAACCCATTGTTTATTTTCCTTGTTGTGATACCAATCCATAATTCTAGTTATTGATGCTGCATGTAAATATTTTTTAAAAATCTGGTAATGCTAAGCCTCCATTTTTTTTTGTTCTAATTAAAATTTCTCTTTTTATTCTAGGAGTTTTTTGAGCCCAAATAAAATTTACTACTGCTTTTCTTAGTTCCAGCATCAGTTTTCTAGGAGGGACAAGGGGTACTGTTTGAAAAAACATATAATAACTAGAAAAGCTACAATTTCTGGGGAAATTGTGAAAAGTGTTCTTGCCTCTACAACTGGAGTGGGCGGAGTAACTGAATGGAGTGGCTTGAGTAACTGTGAAAAGTGTTAAAAAGCTTAATATTTTAAAAAGTATAAATAGTAGTAAAAAAGTTGAAGTCCCATCATTAGCTGAAAGAGCTGAACATTTTTTTCAAAAGTTTTTTTTTTTGTTCAAAAATGAATTTTTTTTTTTCAAAAATGAATTATTTTTTTCAAAAATGAATTTTTTTTTTTAAACGAAATTTTTTTTTTCAAAAACTGCCATCAAAACTGCCCCATCAGAATTGTCCCATCAAAACTGCCCCATCATATTGCCACCATCAAAACTGCCCCATCAGAATTGCCCCATCAAAACTGCCACATCAGAATTGCCCCATCAAAACTGCCCCATCATATTGCCACCATCAAAACTGCCCCATCAGAATTGCCCTATCAAAACAGCCCCATCATATTGCCACCATCAAAACTGCCCCATCAGAATTGCCCCATCATATTGCCACCATCAAAACTGCCCCATCAGAATTGCCCTATCAAAACTGCCCCATCATATTGCCACCACCATCAAAACTGCCCCATCATAATTGCCCCACCAAAACTGCCCCATCATATTGCCACCATCAAAACTGCCCCATCATAATTGCCCCATTAAAACTGCCCCATCATAATTGCCCTATCAAAACTGCCCCATCATATTCCTCTATTATAAATCAGTACATGGTGTGTCTGTCCCCTCCCCCGGGCTCTGTAATCAGAGCTGAGATGCTCCAGCCACCTCCCCCCCTGTGTATAACAGAAGCTTTGGTAACCATGGCAACAAAACAAACACAGTACACTCTGATTAATGGCTAAAATTTCCTGAAATGACCTCTAAACAAAAAGCTTTTTCCCAAAAACTATAAATCCTACAGTGAAGATCTTTATATTGTGAGAATCACAAGACCCAGACCTAGATTTTGATGTATAATATGTCTCTGAAATATTAAAAATAGAGGCACGGTCGCAGTTTAGAAATTGCCCTTCAAATTTGAAGGGGCTAGAGTGTAGTTTCAATGAATGTCAATGGACGGTGTGAGTTGCAAACAAATGGTCATATTGTGAAAACTATCAGGACTATGGCTTAGCCGTGGACATGTTTAGTGGCAGCAGGGATAGCTGAACGTTTTGATATAAGATTTGTGTAGGTGGGCTTGAAAATGAGGGAGTGGCGGCAGTTTAGAAATCATGTTCTGATTTTTCACCTTTTGTCACCTCCCACTCTAGTTTCCCCATTCATTCCTATGGGACCAATTTCGCCGCAAAAACGACGATATTTCGTGAACCATTCGGCGAAACGTTCCACAAAGTAATAGCACACCATTCGGGAACAATCCGCACGTTTCGGTATATTACTTGTCTATGTAGTGTAAAAACTGTGGGAGGAGTTAGGGTGGTAAATTTGGCTATAATATTAAGAATAATATATATGTGAGATAACAGTAAGTGGTCTTGCTATGCAAGAACACTTAATACTAGAAAAGGTACAATTTCTGGGGAAATTGTGAAAAGTGTTCTTGCCTCTACATCTGGAGTGAGCGGAGTAACTGGGGGGAGTGCCTGGAGTAACTGTTGTGTGGTTGGAGTAACTGTGGAAAGGTTGAACTGGGCAGATGGGCAGAGTAACTGTGTGGAGTGTTTGTAGTGAGTAAAGATAGTAAACATTACACTAACCAATTGATTGATCAAATTTAAAAAGTGCACAAGTGCTAATGATGTAGAAGGTAGAAATATCAGTAAATGACTTTGTCGGACACAGACTTAAGGGTTACCAGGATTTATTCCGCCCCAGCCAAAGCATAGCACCTGACGGACTCGCGTCCCAAAATCAAGTGTGTCAAAAACAGTTTACACAGTATACATATAATTTCAATATATTGCATCACAAGCGAACTGGCGGTATATTTCCGTTATACATTAACATTAACATTTTGAACAGTCAACTTTTTCAACTTTTTGGATACAAGGCAATTCATTAAAGCATATACTTTAAACCCTTACAAATTTTCAGTTTCTCTGCAGTTTTGCTCCTTGCTGTTTCTTTGTCTTACTAATCAGCAAGCAGGCTATAGCACAGGAAGGAGAGGGTGAGTGTGATGAGGACAGTGTGATAGGGCGAGCTGACGTGCTGCATCTACCGTCTGTAGGACGGGTGATCGTTTTAGCCAGCCGGCTTCTTATGCTTATTTGAATCTGCTACACTGTAAGTGTTATTTTAATTCTTTTAATAAACCTCAAAACCAGGATTACGCTATGTTGTTTCCCTCTCTTTTCCCGGGGTACCCCTAAATGAGAACAACCCCCCAGCTAGGAGTCTTTTATTAATCTCCATGATAAGAGTGATTTCCTGTGACTTGGTGGACTAGTGGTATCATCACCCTTTGGCTGTATGAAGTGGCATGTCGTTTCCTAGAAGCCCATCCAATGAAAGGCCCTGACCGGGTTAAGGTCGCAAGCCCCCTTGTGCTTGCCGTTTGGTAAGCGCGCATTTTATTTTCAGCTACCACCGTGGTGCGGTGGAGGAATTTTTTCTATTTTACATTTCCTGCTTTAAAAAAATGGGGTCTGAGCCTATGTATTTTCACAACATTTATTTGGACTTTATTCACTGTGTTAGGACTGTCCAGTGAACACTTATTGATTTAGGTTTCAAGAACTGTGTTAGTTATTTAATTTGGGTTCTAACCAATTAGTCCTATTCAACACTGGTACTAGTATTTACTCCTATTTACAGCGCTGCTATATTTGTTATATTGTTGTACTAGTGTGTGTATCTCACATAGAGTGGCTGCTTTTGTTATTATGTAGTTTTTTTTAATTTTTTTTCACTAATTAATTTTCATCACTATTTTGGTTATCCCCTATTTGGTCATTCACAATATTTCACGAACAGGTACCCTTTTTGGGTGCACTACAGCGCGGTATTCCTCTTACTATATGATGAGGACAGATGTCTGTGATGGATGGGGGGGAGTAAGTGAGTTCAGTGTCTAACAAGTACACCGAACATGAAATATAGAGAATGATGTTTAGCTAATTGTAAATGGTCCCACATAACTATGGCCACGTAAACTGACCCTCATTGCCACTTTATCTGTTTGATGACCACTGTCTCACAACCACTGTTTCCTGGCAACACTCATGCCCTGTTTATGCAGGCTCTAAGCGTGTTCACAACCACTGCTCAAAACACAATACACAGGATAATGGTAGCTGTAATAACTGTGCAGTACTCCTGACTGGAGACACTGCTGCACCCTGTAGATGTAAATGTGATCCAACAGTGTGTTTTTTTCTGTGGTGGCTGCCCAGACCAGTTGAGTATATCCTCTTGAGTGAAGAAGGTCAGATATTGGCTTCTTTTCTCTGCACAGAAAATCTTCATTGAAATCTCCACAGAGTATTATAGGTTGGCAATCCATTATTTCCAAAGATTCCAAGAGGCCCAGCAGGTTAGTAAGGAATTGGCCAATACTGTAATCCGGTGGCCTGTAAATGACAGCGATCAAAGCTTGTACAGGGGACTCCAGTTTGACAACCAAGAACTCCAAGTCAGTCACATTGTGATGATACTGCTTTTCATAGGCCTTGAAATGGTTTCTGACATACAAGGCGACACCTCCGCCACTTTTACTTGCAATGTCAGGAAGGTTTGTGTACGAGAGGTGTCTGTTGCGTTTGAACAGGTTGTAGCCCTCCAGCTGGAGACTTTCAGCAACAGAAGAGCCTGAGAGATGAGTTTCAGTGAAACATAAAACATCTCCAAGTGTCAACTCATGGTGAGATTTGATATCTTCAATGTGAGCTGGTAATCCTTCCGTGTTGTGATGGATAATTGTTAATGTTTGCTGTTTGTCTGTTGTCTGTAGAAACTTTAAGAGGGGCATAACACTTTCCAGTGATGCTTTCTTCATTGAATCCAGGGAAGCTGTGATTTCAGGATCAGCAAAGATCTTCTTCTCATCAAAGTCGGTTATGTACAGTCCTTGCAGTGTAGTCGTTCTACTCAGAGCAACATAGGCCATTCCCGGTTGGAAGACCCGTTTCAATGAGACCACTGCCGACTGTATCGACATCCCCTGACACTTATGAATCGTACATCCAAAAGCCAACTTCAGGGGGAACTGCCTGCGAACAACTCCTTTCTGTCTCAGGTTTTCCTCTACCCTTTCTATGTACACCAAGTTGTCAGCATCACAAGACGACTTGTTACGGTATCTCTGTCCTGCATTTGGATTGTCCAGCACAAGCCCAAGCTTGTTTACCGTAGTAGCACCATTCTCAGTCTGGATGATTATTCTTGCAATCTTGCCAAATGTCCCGTTAACAAGCCCGTCTTCTACATCAATGTTTCTTGTGATCATGATACGGCACCTTCAGCTGCTTGCAGTGTGTCAATCAGATTGTCTTTGTGTCCTTTGAAAGGTTGGTGTTGCCTCAGCATCACTCCTGTCTTAGGGTCTTTTCTGTAATCGTCGGCATCTATGTTGGTGTTGTTTGAATGGAGAACAGACACAGTTGCAGCATTATGTTTGTGAACCTCTTTGTTGGTGGCACATATGTGTAGCACGTCATTAGGGCAGTGGGTGGGATCTGTAAGAGCAAGCAGAGCTTTGTCATCATTGCTTAAGGTGACAGTCTTCTGCTTGACTCTGATTCTATTCAAAAGCTCAGCAAATGAAATGTCATCCTTCTGTCGCATGATCTCTGTCAGCGTGATCATCTGAAAGTTGTCTTTCCAGACGTCATTGGTATTTTCCTCAAACACGCAGAGTGGCTTACTTTTTCCCAGCGGGGGGACCTGGTAAAAGTCTCCTACTGCTAGTACTGACATACCACCAAAAGGTTTCTTACTGCCTTTGATTTGCTGTAGTCTCCAGTTGATGTAGGCAAACAGAGGCTTTGAAATCATTGACACCTCGTCAATAACAATGATCTCCGCATTTGACAGCTGTGCCCTCACTTCATCTATTAGATTTCCAAGTCCTTGGTAGGGTGGCTTCAAGCTTCTTGGCAACTTCAGCAGAGAATGAAAAGTGTTGCCTGAAATGTTGAAAGCTGCTGTTCCTGTAAATGCAGTTAGTAAAACGCTGGGCATGGATATGTCTGCTTCCTCACGTAGTCTGGTAAGTTTACAGAGTATCTTTGTCGCCTCAGCATAGATGCACTTTATCAGGTGTGATTTGCCTGTCCCTGCACCACCAGTGACAAAGTATTAGAATGGGTCAGGATTTAGGCCACGCACACGGTTAGTGCACCAGTCACAAACTGAGTAGAATGTCTGAGCTTGTGTCCGGTTAAGGTTTCTGTACATTTTCCGAAGGAAATCAGGGCACATTTGTGGGGCCTTCACAGTAAGCGCAATTCCACCTGTTTGTGACGTGTATACTCCGGAACATCATCTTGTTCATTCTCATGAAGTGGCTCCCCTTCTTTGCGTTCCTCTATACATTCCAACCTATCCAACTCAGCTTCTGGGGCAAAGGTGTTCCAAGCATCTTCAACAGGGCCGTTTTTTACAAAGTCATCCAAGACTTGTTCCACAATTTTGTTGTGTTGTTCGAACTTCTTTTGGTTGCTGGTAACAATTGCAGACACTGCTCGGATTGCTTCTTCTCCTGGTAAGCTCACACAGGCGCCTTTGTAAAAATCCTGGTGTGTTGGGAACCTTACAGTTTTCAGTGATGACTCTGAACGGTGGGGGAGGTAGAGTTTAAGCAGTCTGCCGTAGTAGTTCTCAGGGTCCTTCTTCTCTGAGAAGCGTGCGTACCTGATGATTGCAGGCTTCCCTCTCGTGCGTTTTTGAATCATTCCCATTTCATTCAATAGGCTGACACGCTTGCTGTCTTCCTTTTGCTTGCTATCTTACTTCTGCTTGCCATAGACAACCCTGTAATGGGATGCAAAGTCTGCCAGACACATGGACTCAAACTCTGGTGTTTCGGGTCTGGCTCTGTATTTGTCGACAAAACTCGTCATCCACACATTAAGAGAATCGGCTGGTTTGTTCTGCAATGCACTGAGCGGGAGACTCATTTTCAGTGCGTTGTCCCCAGTTGGCAGAAAAACAACCTCACGTGAGCAAGACTTCATTTTCAAGCTGCACGTACGGGCCACAGACTCCTGGGCGCTGACCTCTCTGTGTTTTGAATAAGCCTGAAGAACCTCTTTCATTTCTTCTCGTTCTGTCGCTGTTTCTGGGCTCATTTCTTTGACTATTGTTTTGAGATAGTCACTCAGCTCCCGTTCTGGCTTGGATATGTAGGACAACATGTACATGATGCAACCATACTCATCAAGAATGTACTGGATGTCCATGTTGGCGTTCCAGGCCGTCAGTAAATGTGGATTGTAGTTGTTCACCCAGCAGTCCTTGATATCACGCTTCATTAGAATCACGCTTGAGGAGGTCAATGCCTGAATGTACGAGTTGTACTGATTCAAAGTCATATCACACTGTGCCAGTAGCTGTGACATGTCTTCAAGCTGCACTTTTGGGTTATTAAGCAAATCCCAGACTGGTTTCAGTTTGTTTTTGGCTGCTTGTGGTTTCATTGCACAATCTCTTTGTTCTTCTGGCATCGGGTAAGTTATCCTCGTTTTTCTAATAGGTGGCTTTGGAAATCCAAATCTGCATACTCTGTTACCTTTCTTGCATGATTTTGAATGAGATCTGCTGTGCATTTGAAGTTCTGTTACAAATCTGTGAAGTAAGGCCTGTTTGGCTTCATCAGGCAGCTGGCATGAGATGTTATGATCTATAAAGGCACACACCTTGTCATCACTGTCTTGTCCAAATATAGGAGCTCCTGCTACCCAACAGAGACAATGTATATGAGGGCTCCCTCTCGCCTGAAATTCAACCCGGTAAAAGTAATCGATAACTTCACCAATTGGCTGTGCAGGACCCAACAGCAGCTCTCGCATCAGAGCATCAACCCGTTTGTCAAACATGCGCATGGTGGTCACTGGGTTGCCTCGAAGAATGTCACACTTTTCAGCCCAGTCTAGCCCCGCAAAATCCACCTTTTGACCTTGTTGTGCCTTTATTGCCGTTATTACCTCTGGCCATCTGAATTCTGCAGCAGAGAAGGTAAGAAAAAATGTTGGCTTACCCAATTGTCTGACCATGGCTAGCAAATTCTTCAGATTTTTATCCCAGTAAGCTGGACTCCCTCTCAGTGGTTGCATGAACCTTGTGGCATCTCGGTTTCGCACCAACCTCTCAACCTCACACTTGTCCTGTAGCAGCTTGTTGGATATTTTCCGTCCATCCCTGGTATTGGGTTTTCCTTTCCTTAACTGGATGGACATGCTGCTTTTGGCCATGTGTGTTTCTGTGACAAACTGCGCAAAGAAGAGGTAGCTTGTGTCTCTTGCAAAACGAGTATCAACACAAAAAAGCCTTGCATTGAAATACATGCTCGGGGACAGTTTGACTTGTCTTGCCTGGTCCAATGTATTCTGTCCAGTAGGGAACTGAACAGGGAAAGCCATTGCCTCAAGCCTAGGAACTTTAAAGAAGCTGACAGGTGTGTTTCCTTGTGCAGGTGCAATGCTGAATATTCCATCACCGTGTGTCAGTGCTTCCTCTCCAAGGTCAGATGGCTGCAAACAACTGTCTAGGCCAATTCCAGGTCTTAGTGTATCCTTCTCATCCTCTGCATTGGGAGGTTGTTGGTCATGGCCTTCCTGTTGCTCAGAAGCAGCCGGTAAACATGCAGACTGTACCTCTGATGGATCACAATTTTCGATGCGTTCAAGTATCTCCATCATTTCAGTTTCGTCACAACTGTCGAGTTCCATCCCATCATCATTATCATCATCATCAGCGATTGTCTCATCCACTCTAATTGAAATGTCACTGTAGTCGGGGTGTGTGTCAATGAGTTTTGACAGACCTGCTACTACATTTCCCATGTTGACATAATGAAACAGCTGGTGGCCTTTGTAAGTCAGACGTCTTTTCAGCTTGACTCTGTGTAACTGGGATTTGCTGTGCGATCTTGGTAGAGTATTGACCGTGGTTTCCACCTCGGATGGCACACACACTACAGCGCCATGTATAGCTGCCTGTCGACCTTTGGGAAGTGTGATGATCTTGGCAAATGGCAGTATTTTGGCCAAAAGTTGTCTTTCCAGCACATTCAAATCGCAGAGCTCTGGGGGAATGGGTGCCAGCTCCATGTTGTTAGCTACAGCGATGGATGATTTGTGTCCTGCTTTTAAATGTAAATCACAGTTGTGACAAATCCATTCTTTGGTCCTTTCATCTGGTACGGTGCATTGTTCAGGTCCTTGACAGTGATTGTTGCACACATGGACATATTTCCCTGTCAAACAGGCAGCAACAATGTGTAGATTCTTCTTGTAATTGCTGTGAATGCAATGTTTCACTTGGTTAGGGAAAAGGGTGCGATGACACATCGTGCACACAAATGTTGGCCCAGCTTTAATGCATTCATGGAAAGTGGATATAGCTGTCTGCATTAGGCTGTTGTCCACTGGTTGACTGCATTCCCGCATGACACGAGTCCATCGTCTGTATTTCATTCTTATTTTGAAGGCACATTGCATCTTATGGGTTATGCGAAAATCTGCTTGAGTTTGACGCTTCATTTTCATGTAACTCATGCAATGTTGCAAGTGATGTTTTCTTAAAGCAGGATCATTATGATATTTTCTGGTGATGTATTGCTTCTGCTTCAACTTGAAATCGACATTTGTGGCATATTTTCTGGTGATGTATTGCTTCTTCTTCAAGTTGTAATCTGCATTTGTCGCATATTTTCTGGTGGTGTACTGCTTCTGTTTCAAGTTGAAATCTGCATTTGTCGCATATTTTCTGGTGATGTATTGCTTCTGCTTCAAGTTGAAATTGGCATCTGTTGCATATTTGCGAATGATATATTGCTTCTGCTTCAACTTAAAATCAGCATCTGCTCTGTATCGGCTGGTGATGTATGTCCTTTTCTTATTGGTGACAGACATCTTTGTAGCCTTGAAATCACGCCTTCTTACATTTCTGTGTCTTGTCTTCAGTTTTTGTCGTCTCTGTGCATTTAATTTGGACAATGCCTTACTGTCCTTCCATATGCCCTGTGAGGATTTCGCATCAACTGACCGTGGAGAATGCTTGCTGGCTGGGAATCCAGTGTGTGTTACATCTTTGGTCATCTGTGTCACTTTGTTCTCCGCATGCTTTGCATTATGTGGTTTGTCAGATTGCACCAGTGGGGACAGCAAACCATCTGACAGACGTCTTGCACGATGAAATGAGACTGGCATGAAGTCATACTGCAGTCCATCAATAGGGCCTCTGGTGTCTGTAAGGAGCAATTCATACAACTTATAAATCCTTGCCCCCATATCACTCAAATGTGTAAAAGTGATCATAACAGCTTTTCCTTTTCCAGTGGCAGGAAGTCCATCCTTATTTCGACTATGAGAATCAAACAGTCCATATCTCCCAGACTTGTCTCTGAACAATGCAATGCAATATGGCACTACTATAAAAAGTGCATGTGTAACATCTGCATCGAGGCACTGAAGTCTTGTGGAGAGGTCAACAAACCAACCTTGGTTGTCACCGTCTACAGTGTCTCTCATACATCCCGATAACACTGGAGATTTAACAACGTTATACTCATATTTGTCAGTGTTGACTCTGAGGGGCACTTCTTCCATTGTCAAGTGTTGATGCTGATAGACATTTCTTTGTTTTAGCTGTTTTATTGTTGAGCCATACAAGCTGTTGCCCTTCTTCAGTATTTGATCAAGATCACCCTTTCTCACATCATCAAGCTCACTGTGGTATGCCAAAAATGTCAGAGCCATGCATGTACACTGTTTGTTCCTTAACCTTCCATAGCCATGATGACCCTGATGAAATGATGCCTGCACAGAAATCTCACTTGGTACACATGGTTCTTGCATGCCATGGTTTTCAGAAGTGCCCATCACACTGTCACTGTGCTCTTGAACTTGACACTGAGTTGAACATGAAAATGACACCACAGGTTCACTATGTACCTCCTGGGCACATTCACTGTCACAAACCTCCATATCCACTATGCTGCTGTGGGGCTCCGGATCCAGTTTAGTCCAGCATATCTTTGCAGCTTTAGATCTCTTTCCTTTAGATGGCATGATGATATTTGTGGAAGGAGCTATAATTCTCCTCAGAGCTTTGTTCGAAGAGCTATAATTCCCCTCAGAGTTGTGTTGGAGGAGGAGCTATAATTCGCCTCAGAGCTGTGTGGGAGGAGCTATAACTCCCCTCTGAGCTGTGTGGGAGGAGCAATAATGCTATAATTCCCCTCAGAGCTGTGTGGGAGGAGATACAATTCCCCTTAGTGTTGTGTGGGAGGAGCTATAATTCCCCTTAGAGCTGTGTGGGAGAAGCTATATTTCCCCTCAGAGCTGTGTGGGAGAAGCTACATTTCCCATCAGAGTTGTGTGGGAGAAGCTATAATTCCCCTCAGAGCTGTTTAAAAGGAGCTATAATTCCCCTCACAGCGGTGTGGAAGAAACTATAATTCCTCTCAGAGTTGTGTGGGAGGAGCTCTAATTCTCCTCAGCTGTGTGGGAGGAGCTATAATGCTAAGCTGTAATTCCCCTCAGAGCTGTGTAGGAGGAGCTATAATTCCCCTCACAGCGGTGTGGGAGAAACTATAATTCCCCTCAGAGTTGTGTGGGAGGAGCTATAATGCTAAGCTATAATGCTATAATTCCCCTTTGAGCTGTGTGGGAGGAGCTATAATTCCCCTCAAAGCTGTATTGGAGGAGCTATAACTTCCCTCCAAGCTGTGTGGGAGGAGCTATAATGCTATAATTGTCCTTAGAGCTGTGTGAGAGGAGCTATAATTCCCCTCAGAGCTTTGTGATTTTTTTTTTTCAAAAATGATTTTGTTTTTTTGTTTTTTCAAAAATGATTTTGTTTTTTTGTTTTTTCAAAAATATTTTTTTTTTTCAAAAATATTTTTTTTTTCAAAAATTAATTTTTATTTTTTTCAAAAATATTTTTTTTTTTACATGGGGCGGTCATAATGTTTTGGCTGATCATGGGGTGGTCATAATGTTTTGGCTGATCATGGGGTTGTCAGCTTTTGTCACCTCCCACTCTAGTTTTGAACATTTCGCCATTCATTCCTATGGGACCAATTTTGCCGCAAAAACGACGATATTTCGTGGACCATTCGGCAAAACGTTCCACAAAGTAATAGCACACCAATCGGGAAAAATCCGCACGTTTCGGTATATTACTTGTCTCTGTAGTGTGGAAAATGTGGGAGGAGTCTACAAGCATTATCAAGTCTAGCAGATGAAGTCACATGCATTTGGGGTGTCTCAGCATCTTGTGTTTACAACCACTGTTTCCTAGCAACATTTCCTTTTGAACATTTTGCCATTCATTCCTATGGGACCAATTTCGCCGCAAAAACGACGCTATTTCGTGGACCATTTGGTGAAACGTTCCACAAAGTGATAGCACACCAATCGGGAACAATCCGCACGTTTCGCTATATTACTTGTCTCTGTAGTGTAAAAACTGTGGGAGGAGTCTACAAGCATTATCAAGTCTAGCAGATGAAGTCACATGCATTTGGGGTGTCTCAGCATCTTGTGTTTACAACCACTGTTTCCTAGCAACGCTCATGCCCTGTTTATGCTTCCCAAATACTACTTCATCAAAACTGCCCCATCAGAATTACCCCATCATATTCCTCTATTATAAATCAGTACATGGTGTGTCTGTCCCCTCCCCCGGGCTCTGTAATCAGCTGAGATGCTCCAGCCACCTTCCCCCCCTGTGTATAACAGAAGCTTTGGTAACCATGGCAACAAAACAAACACTAACAGTACACTCTGATTAATGGCTAAAATTTCCAGAAATGACCTCTAAACAAATGGCCGTATTTTAAAAACTATACATCCTACAGCGAAGATCTTTATATTGTGAGAATCACAAGACCCAGACCTAGATTTTGATGTATAGTATGTCTGTGAAATATTAAAAATGAAGGCACGGTCGCAGTTTAGAAATTGCCCTTCAAATTTGGAGGGGGCTAGAGTGTAGTTTCAATGAATGTCAATGGACGGCGTGAGTTACAAACAAATGGTCATATTGTGAAAACTATCAGGACTATGGCTTAGCCGTGGACATGTTTAGTGGCAGCAGGGATAGCTGAACGTTTTGATATAAGATTTGTGTAGGTGGGCTTGAAAATGAGGGAGTGGCGGCAGTTTAGAAATCATGTTCTGATTTTCCAGCTTTTGCCATCTCCCACTCTAGTTTCCCCATTCATTCCTATGGGACCAATTTCGCCGCAAAAACTACGATATTTCGTGAACCATTTGGCGAAACGTTCCACAAAGTAATAGCACACCATTCGGGAACAATCCGCACGTTTCGGTATATTACTTGTCTATGTAATGTAAAAACTGTGGGAGGAGTTAGGGTGGTAAATTTGGCTATAATAATAAGAACTAGAAAAGCTACAATTTCTGGGGAAATTGTGAAAGTGTTCTTGCCTCGACAACTGGAGTGGGCGGAGTAACTGGGTGGGGTGGAGTGGCTTGAGTAACTGTGAAAAGTGTTAAAAAGCTTAATATTTTAAAAAGTATAAATAGTAGTAAAAAAGTTCCATCATTAGCTGAAAGAGCTGAACATTTTTTTCAAAAGTAATTTTTTTTCTTCAAAAATGATTTTTTTTTCTTCAAAAATGATTTTTTTTTAAAAGTAATTTTTTTTCAAAAATAATTTTTTTTTTCAAAAATATATATTTTTTTTTTCAAAAATAATTTTTTTTTTCAAAAATATATATTTTTTTTTTTCAAAAATATATATTTTTTTTTCATGGGGCGGTCATAATGTTTCAGCTGATCATGGGGTTGTCAGCTTTTGTCACCTCCCGCTCTAGTTTTGAACATTTCACCATTCATTCCTATGGGACCAATTTCACCGCAAAAACGACGATATTTCATGAACCATTCGGCGAAACGTTCCACAAAATAATAGCACACCAATTAAATGACATTGAGGCCGGATTCACACTGGTATTTTTCAGCTTTTCACAAAGTTCCACAAGGTAATAGGACACCAATTAAATGACATTGAACATTTCGCAATTCATTCCTATGGGACCAATATTGCCGCAAAAAACTACGATATTTCGTGGACCATTCGGCGAAATATTCCACAAAGTAATAACACACCAATCGGGAACAATCCGCTCGTTTCGGTATATTACTTGTCTCTGTAGTGTAAAAACTGTGGGAGGAGTCTACAAGCATTATCAAGTCTAGCAGATGAAGTCACATGCATTTGGGGTGTCTCAGCATCTTGTGTTTACAACCACTGTTTCCTAGCAACGCTCATGCCCTGTTTATGCTTCCCAAATACTACTTCATCAAAACTGCCCCATCAGAATTACCCCATCAAAACTGCCCCATCATATTCCTCTATTATAAATCAGTACATGGTGTGTCTGTCCCCTCCCCCGGGCTCTGTAATCAGAGCTGAGATGCTCCAGCCACCTCCCCCCTGTGTATAACAGAAGCTTTGGTAACCATGGCAACAAAACAAACACAGTACACGCTGATTAATGGCTAAAATTTCCTGAAATGAGCTCTAAACAAATGGCCGTATTTTAAAAACTATACATCCTACAGCGAAGATCTTTATATTGTGAGAATCACAAGACCCAGACCTAGATTTTGATGTATAGTATGTCTCTGAAATAATAAAAATGGAGGCACAGTCGCAGTTTAGAAATTGCCCTTCAAATTTGAAGGGGCTAGAGTGTAGTTTCAATGAATGTCAATGGACGGCGTGAGCTGCAAACAAATGGTCATATTGTGAAAACTATCAGGACTATGGCTTAGCCGTGGACATGTTTAGTGGCAGCAGGGATAGCTGAACGTTTTGATATAAGATTTGTGTAGGTGCGCTTGAAAATGAGGGAGTGGCGGCAGTTTAGAAATCATGTTCTGATTTTCCAGCTTTTGTCATCTCCCACTCTAGTTTCCCCATTCATTCCTATGGGACCAATTTCACCGCAAAAACGACGATATTTCGTGAACCATTCGGCGAAACGTTCCACAAAGTAATAGCACACCATTCGGGAACAATCCGCACGTTTCGGTATATTACTTGTCTATGTAGTGTAAAAACTGTGGGAGGAGTTAGGGTGGTAAATTTGGCTATAATAATAAGAATAATATATATGTGAGATAACAGTAAGTGGTCTTGCTATGCAAGAACACTTAACTAGAAAAGCTACAATTTCTGGGGAAATTGTGAAAAGTGTTCTTGCCTCTACAACTGGAGTGGGCGGAGTAACTGGGTGGAGTGGCTTGAGTAACTATTTTAAAAAGTATCAATAGTAGTAAAAAAGTTGAAGAAGTCCCATAATTAGCTGAAAGAGCTGAACATTTTTTTCAAAAATGATTTTTTTTTTCAAAAATGATTTTATTTTTCAAAAATGATTTTTTTTTTTTTTTTTTTCAAAAATGAATTTTATTTTTTTTTTTTTCAAAAATGATTTTTTTTTTTTCAAAAATGATTTTTTTTTTTTTCAAAAATATATATTTTTTTTATTAGGCGGTCATAATGTTTTTTCTGATCATGAGGTGGTCATAATGTTTTGGCTGATCATGGGGTTGTCAGCTTTTGTCACCTCCCACTCTAGTTTTGAACATTTCGCCATTCATTCCTATGGGACCAATTTAGTCGCAAAAACGACGATATTTCGTGAACCATTTGGCAAAACGTTCCACAAAGTAATAGCACACCAATTAAATGACATTGAGGCCGGATTCACACTGGTATTTTTCAGCTTTTCACAAAGTTCCACAAGGTAATAGCACACCAATTAAATGACATTGAACATTTCGCCATTCATTTCTATGGGACCAATTTCGCCGCAAAACCTACAATATTTCGTGGACCATTTGGCGAAACGTTCCACAAAGTAATAGCACACCAATCGGGAACAATCCACACCTTCGGTATATTACTGTCTATGTAGTTTAAAAGCTGTGGGAGGAGTTAGGGTGGTATGATCATGGGGTTGTCAGCTTTTGTCACCTCCCACTCTAGTTTTGAACATTTCGCCATTCATTCCTATGGGACCAATTTCGCCGCAAAAACGACGATATTCCGTGAACCATTCGGCGAATGTGTAAAAACTGTGGGAGGAGTTAGGGTGGTAAATTATCAGCATTATCAAGCCTCGCAGATGAAGGTATGGCCACATGCATTTGGGGGTTTTCAGCATCTTGTGTTTACAACCACTGTTTCCTAGCAACGCTCATGTACTGTTTATGCTTCACACGCACTGCTCAATACACAACACAATGTGATTTCTACACAATACAATTCCTATCAAAACTGCCCCATCATATTGCCACCATCAAAACTGCCCCATCATAATTGCCCCACCAAAACTGCCCCATCATATTGCCACCATCAAAATTGCCCCATCATAATTGCCCCATTAAAACTGCCCCATCAGAATTGCCCTATCAAAACTGCCCCGTCAAATTCCTCTATTACAAATCAGTACATGGTGTGTCTGTCCCCTCCCCCGGGCTCTGTAATCAGAGCTAAGATGCTCCAGCCACCTCCCCCCCCCCGTGTATAACAGAAGCTTTGGTAACCATGGCAACAAAACAAACACAGTACACTCTGATTAATGGCTAAAATTTCCTGAAATGACCTCTAAACAAAAAAGCTTTTTCCCAAAAACTATAAATCCTACAGTGAAGATCTTTATATTGTGAGAATCACAAGACCCAGACCTAGATTTTGATGTATAGTATGTCTCTGAAATATTAAAAATGGAGGCACAGTCGCAGTTTAGAAATTTCCCTTCAAATTTGAAGGGGCTAGAGTGTAGTTTCAATGAATGTCAATGGACGGCGTGAGTTGCAAACAAATGGTCATATTATGAAAACTATCAGGACTATGGCTTAGCCGTGGACATGTTTAGTGGCAGCAGGGATAGCTGAACGTTTTGATATAAGATTTGTGTAGGTGGGCTTGAAAATGAGGGAGTGGCGGCAGTTTAGATATCATGTTCTGATTTTTCAGCTTTTGTCACCTCCCACTCTAGTTTCCCCATTCATTCCTATAGGACCAATTTCGCCACAAAAACGACGATATTTCGTTAACCATTTGGCGAAACGTTCCACAAAATAATAGCACACCATTCGGGAACAATCCGCACGTTTCGGTATATTACTTGTCTATGTAGTGTAAAAACTGTGGGAGGAGTTAGGGTGGTAAATTTGGCTATAATAATAATAAGAACTAGAAAAGGTACAATTTCTGGGGAAATTGTGAAAAGTGTTCTTGCCTCTACAACTGGAGTGGGCGGAGTAACTGGGTGGGGTGGAGTGGCTTGAGTAACTGTGAAAAGTGTTAAAAAGCTTAATATTTTAAAAAGTATAAATAGTAGTAAAAAAGTTCCATCATTCGCTGAAAGAGCTGAACATTTTTTTCAAAAGTAATTTTTTTTTTCAAAAATGAATTTTTTTTAATCAAAAATGATTTTTTTTTCTTCAAAAATGATTTTTTTTTTCAAAAGTAATTTTTTTTTTCAAAGGTAATTTTTTTTTTCAAAAATGATTTTTTTTTTTTACATGGGGCGGTCATAATGTTTTGGCTGATCATAGGGTGGTCATAATGTTTTGGCTGATCATGGGGTTGTCAGCTTTTGTCACTTCCCACTCTAGTTTTGAACATTTCGCCATTCATTCCTATAGGACCAATTTCGCCGCAAAAACGTCATTTCGTGGACCATTCGGCAAAACATTCCACAAAGTAATAACACACCAATCGGGAACAATCCGCTCGTTTCGGTATATTATTTGTCTCTGTAGTGTGAAAACTGTGGGAGGAGTCTACAAGCATTATCAAGTCTAGCAGATGAAGTCACATGCATTTGGGGTGTCTCAGCATCTTGTGTTTACAACCACTGTTTCCTAGCAACGCTCATGCCCTGTTTATGCTTCCCAAATACTGCTTCATCAAAACTGCCCCATCAGAATTACCCCATCAAAACTGCCCCATCAGAATTACCCCATCAAAACTGCCCCATCATATTCCTCTATTATAAATCAGTACATGGTGTGTCTGTCCCCTCCCCCGGGCTCTGTAATCAGCTGAGATGCTCCAGCCACCTCCCCCCTGTGTATAACAGAAGCTTTGGTAACCATGGCAACAAAACAAACACTAACAGTACACTCTGATTAATGGCTAAAATTTCCTGAAATGACCTCTAAACAAATGGCCGTATTTTAAAAACTATACATCCTACAGCGAAGATCTTTATATTGTGAGAATCACAAGACCCAGACCTAGATTTTGATGTATAGTATGTCTCTGAAATATTAAAAATGAAGGCACAGTCGCAGTTTAGAAATTGCCCTTCAAATTTGGAGGGGGCTAGAGTGTAGTTTCAATGAATGTCAATGGACGGCGTGAGTTGCAAACAAATGGTCATATTGTGAAAACTATCAGGACTATGGCTTAGCCGTGGACATGTTTAGTGGCAGCAGGGATAGCTGAACGTTTTGATATAAGATTTGTGTAGGTGGGCTTGAAAATGAGGGAGTGGCGGCAGTTTAGAAATCATGTTCTGATTTTCCAGCTTTTGTTATCTCCCACTCTAGTTTCCCCATTCATTCCTATGGGACCAATTTCGCCGCAAAAACGACGATATTTCGTGAACCATTCGGCGAAACGTTCCACAAAGTAATAGCACACCATTCGGGAACAATCCGCACGTTTCGGTATATTACTTGTCTATGTAGTGTAAAAACTGTGGGAGGAGTTAGGGTGGTAAATTTGGCTATAATAATAAGAATAATATATATGTGAGATAACAGTAAGTGGTCTTGCTATGCAAGAACACTTAAATATATATGTGAGATAACAATAAGTGGTCTTGCTATGCAAGAACACTTAATAAGAATAAGAATAATAATATATATGTGAGATAACAGTAAGTGGTCTTGCTATGCAAGAACACTTAATTTCGGCAATATATCCATTTTTATTATGTTAATTCTTCCTATTCATGAGTATGTTATTTTATCATATTTTGGATTGTCTCATTGTAATTCAGCTCCTGTAATTGCTTCAGGTCTTTCGGGATAAATATTCCCAAATATTTAATTGCTTCTTGCTTCCATTTAAACGGGAAATCTTTTAGTAGGAGAGTGTGTATTTTTTCTGTTAACGATATAGTTAAGATTTCTGATTTCTCATAATTAGCTTTAAAGTTACTTAATTCCCCAAATCTTTTAAGTTCTTTGATCAAATTTGATATTGTTATAATAGGGTTAGTTATGTATATTAGCAGATCATCTGCATATACGGCTGTTTTATAGTCTTTATCTTTAACTTTTATACCTTTAATATCTTTATTTTTTCTTATTGCGGTAATAAGATGTTCCATTATCAGTATATATAATATAAGAGAAAGGGGGCATCCCTGATGGGTACCATTTGATATTTGTATATTCCACCCAGTATTCCTGAGTGGATCTGGGCATCGCCTGACAGGCACCCCTCTGGCAGTGATCAGAGATAAGCTCCTTTAGAAGGCAGACTTCTGGACTCCAGGGCAGCATTTGCACCATTCATGGAGTAGGTAAGATACATAACGTTTGATATTATGGGTCTTGTAGCCTGTAATCTGTAGGCCACAGCTACAGGCTACTTATTTGTGTTTGGGGCTGTTGCAGATGTTAGATTATTCTCATGTCAAAGTCATCCATATATACAGCGGGTAAAATAAGTATTGGACATGTCACCATTTTTCTAGGTAAATATATTTCTAAAGGTGCTATTGACATGAAATTTTCACCACATCGGTAACAGCCCATGCAATCCATACATACAAAGAAACCAAAACAAATACGTTCAGAAATCGTCAACATCCGGAAAGCAATTCAACAGAAAAAAACAACCAAACTCATTCAACCAAAGCATAAAGAAAAAATCAATACGATCATCACACAAGCACCGAATTTCGCACTGATCCCAATCACCACTGACACCACCAAAAACATCATCAGAAGTCTCAGAGACAGCACATCACCAAACGACATCATTCCCACAAAACTCCTGAAAGAATGTTCCGACATCTTGGCTCCCACTATAACACACCTCATCAACCAGTCATTCAAAGAAAGGGCTGTTCCAATCGCCCTCAAACATGGCATCGTCAAACCCCTCCTAAAGAAACCCAACCTCGACCCTAAGGACCCTAACAATCGCAGACCGATAACAAGCCTCAACACCATCTCCAAGATTATGGAGAAAGCAGTAGTACAACAGCTTCAACACCACCTGGACACGCACAAACTCCTGGACCCTCTGCAATCAGGCTTCCGCCCAGGCCATGGCACAGAAACGGCACTTCTCAAAATATGGGACGACGCCCTCGAAGCAGCCGATGATGGAGAATCATGTCTCCTGGTACTGTTGGACCTCAGTGCAGCGTTCGATACAGTGGACCACAATACTCTACTCATCCGCCTCACAGAAGTAGCAGGAGTCACAGATCCAGATCTACAATGGTTCGCATCCTTCTTAGGAAATCGCTCTCAGACAGTGAAACTAGGAGCCTTCACCTCTGAAACCCGCGCAATCTCTTGTGGAGTCCCTCAAGGTTCACCCTTGTCACCAGTGCTCTTCAACATCTACATCCGCCCACTTCTCAAAATCATCAGAAAATCGGACCTCTGCTTCCACTCAAACGCGGATGATACCCAACTATACCTTAGCATCACCGGAGAAAAAGACCATCATCAGCAACTAGAAAAATGCCTCAGTTTGATAGACGACTGGATGACCACTAGTTCTCTTAAACTCAATGAATCAAACACCGAGCTTCTTCTCCTACACACAAATCAAAATTCCAAAACTAAGACCCCATGGACACCACCCACCATCTTTGGACAGACCATCTCTCCAAGCACCAAAGCCAAGAGTCTGGGAGTCATTTTTGACTCAGAAATGTCAATGGATGCACAAATAGGATCAGTAGTCAGCCAATCTCACCATCTCCTCCGCCTGCTACGTAGACTCATCCCCTAAATCCCAGAAGAGGACAAAGCAGCAGTAGTTGGAACAATCATCAATTCCAGACTCGACTACGCAAACTCCCTCTACATAGGACTACTCCAATATCAGCTTGCGCGCTTGCAACTCATCCAAAACACGGCGGCAAGACTGCTAACAGGAAAAAAACCCTGGGAATCCATCTCTCCCTCCCTGAGGAGCCTACATTGGCTAACCGTAAAGAACCAAATCACTTTCAAGACCCTCTGCCTCACTCACAAATGTATACAAGGAAACGCTCCTCAATACCTACGCGAGAAAATGAAGCACTATACACCCAATCGCAGTCTTCGATCTTCAAACCAAAACCTCCTCCTTATTCCAAAAACCCGCTACAAAACAAAAGGAGAACGAAGATTCGCAGTCCAGGACCACGGTTATGGAATGCTCTACCTACTCAGATCCGCATGGAAGAAAACCATCAGGCCTTCAGGAAGAAACTCAAAACCTACCTCTTCTAAGAAGCTGGACAACACAGGAGAGATCTAGCGCCTTGAGGCGATTCAGTTCGCATTTGCAGCGCTATACAAATCATTCATTCAGAAATTAAGTTATGTGCAATAAAATGGAAAGAGTCAGGGAAAAAGTATTTAATACGATAACTGAAATGTATTTAATACTTTGTACAAAATCCTTTGTTGACAATGACAGCTTCAAGACTCCTGTATGAAGAAACTAGTTGCATGCATTGCTCAGATGTGATTTTGGCCCATTATTCCACACAAACAGTGTTCAAATCTTGAAGGTTCCGTGGGCCTCTTCTATGAACTCTGAGCTTTAGTCCTTTCCATAGATTTTCTATTGGATTCAATTTTCCTTGGCTTTTTGTTTGGGATTATCTTGCTGAAATGTCCACCCTCGTTTCATCTTCATCATCCTGCAAGATGGCAGCAGAGTTCTATCAAGAACGTCTTGGTACATTTTTCCACTCATCCTTCCTTCAATAACATGAAGTTTGCCAGTACCGTATGCTGAAAAACAGCCCCACACCATAATGTTCCCACCTCCAAACTTCAGTGTTGGTATGGTGTTTTTGGGGTGATGTGCAGTGCCATTTGACCTCCAAACATGGTGTGTATTATGTCATCCAAAGAGTTCAATTTTGGTCTTATCTGACCAGACTATATTCTCCCAGCATTTCACTAAATGTTGTGCAGCAAACATGCTTTTTCTTCAGCAATGTAGTCTTGTGTGGTGAGCGTGCATACAGGCCATGGCAGTTGAGTGCATGACTTATTGTTTTCTTTGAAACAATTGTACCTGCTAATTCCAGGTATTTCTGAAGCTCTCCACAAATGGTCCTTGGCTCTTGGACAACTCTTCTGATAATTTTCACTCCTCTGTCAGAAATCTTGTGAGGAGCACCTGGTCATGGAGGGTTTATGGTGAAAGGATGTTCTTTCCACTTCCGGATTATGGCCCCAACAGTTCTCACTGGAACATTTAGAAGTTTGGAAATCCTTCTGTAACCAATACCGGCAGTATGTTTTGGAACAATAAGGTCACAAAGGTCTTGAGAGAGCTCTTTGCTTTACCCATCATGAGATGTTTGTGTGACACCGTGTTAATGAGGCCATCAGTTGAGACTAAACCAGCTGATATTAATTTGCACTGACAAGGGGCAGGATTGTGTCTTAGCCTTCCATGCCTTTCTGCACCTCCCTTTCTTCACGTGCTACTTTTTCCCTGTGTCATTCCATTTTATTACACATAACTTCATTTCTGGAATTGTTTTGGTTTCTTTGTGTACATGGATTGCATGGGTTGTTACCGAAGTGGTGAAAATTTTATGTCAATAGCACCTTTAGTAAATGTATTTACCTAGAAGAATGGTGATATGTTCAATACTTAATTTTACCCGGTGTATGAGGTGGTTCCATTTTCCCATCCATCCTCCTGGATCATAGCAGAGACCTCAAAAAGGAAGGTTCCTTTTCCTTAAATTTACAGTTTGGTATAAAACCTACACATTGGCAAACCTCTGTTTGCCCAAGCAGCACTAGACCGCCGTTCCTGCATGCTATCTCCAGCTTCTGAGTTTTGGAGGGCAGTGTTTTGCAAGAAGGGATTCTAACTTTACTCTTGAGCCTGATAAAAGGCACATCTTCCTCTCAAATCATAAGTCCTATAATCAATTGAATTCTTTCAAGAAGGCAACTATTCAAGAACTGGCTAGTGGACAGATCTGACAGATCTTGCACCTGTGAGATAGAAACTATACCCTTTTCTCTGTCACACACTAGTCGTAAAGTCATATAGACTACTTTTTCTCTAGGCACCATGTCCTGGAATGGAAACCAGTAATGGACATTGGCTGGCCAGATCCAAGTGAGCATGGCATCTAAATGATACTCTGACAGACCCCATCATCCATCACACAATTACTGATGCTATCTTTGACTGTGTCAAACCGTAAGCACAACAGTACACCTCCCCCACTTCTATTGGAAGCTTTGAATACCCTGTCCAAGGAGTGCATGTTCAAAACAGACCCATATAGTTAAAAAGATGATCGAAAAGCCATTCTTAACACCCTTCAAAAATGACACACCTTGGAAACTAAATACAACTCTGCCCTGATACCTGAACATTTGGCAGACGTTTCTAACACCAAATCTTCTCTTCTTTAACTCTCTGATCTAGCAAACAGGAACTACCCTCAACCTCTACAGACCCTGAGACCCACCAACCTGACCAAGCCCCTAGTAAATAGGTGGAAGAGTCAGCACTTGTCTTTCTTGAAATTTAGAGGGGTTGTGGGTTCCCCCAACTTATCCGTACACAGCACCACATCTGTTATGCCCTGTACAAACGGCCGGTTTTGCCGTCGGAATAAACTCTGAAGGTTTTTCCGATGGAATTCCGCTCAAGCTGTCTTGCATACACACGATCACACCAAACTCCGATTGCCAAGAACGCAGTGACGTACAACACGTACGACGGGACAACGCGTACGACGTCTTGTACTTGCTTCAGAGCATGCGTCATTTTTGGTACGTAGGAACACCATACAGACGAGTGGATTTCCCCAATAGGAACTTGTTCCGTCAGAAAAATATGGAACGTGTTCTCTAAGTCCGTCTGAATTTTCGACGTAAAAAGTCCGATGGGGCATACACATGGTCGGAATATACGATGAAAAGCTCCCATCAGACTTTTTCTGTCGGAAATTCCGACCGTGTGTAAGGGGCATGAGGCTTCTCGATTGTTTGCACAACTTCTCCAAAGATTCTGTCCCTAGAGAACAAGGCCTTTCTGCATGTGACCTCCAGGCCCTCCTTTGGATTTATCCAATGCTTAGGGGCCCCCCTAACTCATACTCTATCACCGCCACAGAGGGTGGAGTGGGACAACCTCTAAGTTCTGCACTTCCTTCCCATCAAGCCCTATGACCCCCCTTATTTGAGAATCTGGCATTTCCTGTGACCTTCACTTAAGCTAAATTCTTAAGCCGAGTATACACTAGGAGAAGTTCATTCCACATTTTTCATTGAAAACATTTGTTGGATTTTCTAATCATTAGTGGGGTCAAATTGACGTTCGTTTTTGACTACAGTGATGAGAAAATTTGAAGGAGTATGATGGAAATCTTTTCTCGAATATATAAATTGATAACAGTGTATGTGGTTTTCATTTGGTAAATCCATTCATTCCAAAATCGAATGTGAAAAGGCAAATGAAATCTTAAACTACTTTCTAACAACATTCAAATGTACAGAGAATTTTTAAAGAATTTTCCTATGACTCTATAAGTGTATACCCAGCTTTATCCTGGAAATATTGTCCCATCACAGCCTAATCCATATTCTGTGCACTGGCTCTCTACCGCATCTGCACTCCATCCTGGCTCAAAATCCTCAGCTCTGCTACACTGGTTGGCATAACAACTTGTCTTCTTTCATCATTTGATTGCAAATTGAACCAACACGTACATGGACCTACCACCATTTAAGACCTTTTCAGGCGAAGACTTTCTCTGCTATTTACAACATCCTTTTATCCTGTGTACATCCTGGTCGCCTCAACTATGTGTAAAAAATGGGCTACAGATTTGGGTGTATCCTATCCTCCAGAAGAATGGAGGATAAGATGCAAAACCAACTTCAGAATCCTTTCACACTGGTATAATAAGTGCCCAGTTACACTCCACTGTATCTACCCATCTCAGTATCTGGATTTATGTTGGCAATGCTTAACCCATCTAGAGACAATATCCTAATCTGATGGGCCTGTAGCTCTATGCTTGAGTCTATTATACAGTCATCCCCAATTCTCCTCACATGGGTATTCTTTCTAGGATTCCCGATTCTATTAAAAAAACAAATATCAGGAGGTGTGGCCTAGCACATGGAGCTGTAAGATGTGCATTGCAGCAGCTCCCGGTCCTGGCGGCTCTCACAGGTTTCCATCTCCTCCACTATTACTCCCATCCTCATCAGACCGCAAAGATGGGGAAGGCCAATGATCAAAATAAACCTGCTGATGACTGGACACAGGGCAACTTAGGGAGATTTTTCACCCAAGCATCTGTGGCCTACATGAACCAGGGGAAATCCAAGATGGCGCCAGCACCTACATCTCCGGCCCGCTCTGAGCCAGCAGACACCATGCAGTATATGTTCCAGGGGCCGCTCTGCCTCCCTCACAGACTTTGAGCCACCCATACACAGCCCCCAAAGCCTCTCACAAGCTTCACTGTGCTCCGGTGATGGCTGGGATATGGAGTCACGGATGCAATCCCTGCATGCATACATGTGCTCTTTGCCTACAAAAAATTACTTTGAACATCTTGTCTCCCGCATTGAGAAGACGTATAGGCAGGAGATAATGGAACTCAAAAAAGACCTGGGGGTTTGCATGGAAGACATTGAGAACACTACTGATGGCATTTGCAATACTTTACAGTCTCATGAGGAGACCCTGAACTCTCACACCGTTTTGCTGCAGCAGCTCATGTATCAACAGGACGACATCGAGAACCGAAACAGACAGAACAATATTAGAATCCGTGGCATCCCTGAAACGGTGGAGCATAAGGACCTGGCAGGGGCAGTCGCAGCCATTTTTAACCAGCTACTCCAGCAGCCTAAAGACGCTCCTATTGAACTGGACAGAAATCACAGACCTCAGGTCTGAGGAAACCTGATTCTTCCTTTGTCTGCGATACGCTATGTGGGGTCCACTTCTATAAAGGTTAAGGAGGAAATTATGCGGGTCGCCAGCACACAAGATTCCATCCGGCTAAACGATACCCCTGTCATGCTACTTCCAGATCTCTCACACCAAACCCTAGCCATGAGACGCTCTCTTAAACCACTCGCATCTCTCCTCTAGGAAAAACACATCAAATATCAATGGAGGTTCCCATCCCAGTTGAGGGTCCACCATGAAGGCAAAACAGCCCTGTTTCACACCTTGGGAGACTTGCCAATTTTCCTGAGTACCCTGGAACTACCTCAGGTCTCCTTGCTGGACTGGCAAGGAGACCTGAGGTACTACTACCTCAGGTCTCCTTGCTAGTCCGGCAGTCCTCTACTACTACCCCAGGCCTCCCATTCATCCCACAATGGCGGAAATACAGCAAGACGATGCGCCCCAGATCTTCCTCCCAGATGCATCCAGATGACTGAACCCGCACTGGTTCCTGTTATTTCTGCACCTCTGTTTCAGAGGCCATGACTGCTTTTTTTCTGTTATGGCCCGGGGCACGCACCCTACATCCGTGACCCATTCAGGCCCACTCCCTGGATTTTTTGGAAACTCTATGCACAAGCCATATTTTTTGCCACTTTTGCCCAGAGGACTCCTATCACAATGTATCTGGTCTGAGTGATGACAGTTTATGTTCCCACACCTCCCTCCTATAGATGCTGGAATTTTACACCCCCCCCCCCCCCCATGTCTCCAGATTCCCCTATACCTAGCCTATAACAGTATGGAGGACTTTCTACCTTATCATATGTTTCTATGCCTCATAGTTTCTGTTGAGTTATATATAGCATACAAAGTTAGTTGTCTCTTTTTTGGCATACATTTGTTCTTTCCCTGTGGGCCGACCGGGAGGCACACATGTGTTTCCACGACTACCCCCCCTAGGACCAACAGTGCATGAATATGCACTGTACATTTTCTAGACAGGTATACATTTTAGAAATGTTATTTTACTTATTCAGTGGTTTATTGCTGCCACCTAGTGGCCTGTTATTTTTAGTTCAATGGTCATTTCCCTCTCCTACTGTTCCAATTCTTATCTCTCTCCTGAACTGGAGATGGATCCCGCCCACCCCCCTCACTCATTTCCTCACCTCTCTAAATTCTGCTTTCTGTCTACCCCCCCCCCCCCCCCCGACTCTCTCCTGTTTCTTCCTATTGAGCAAGCCTTGCAAATCCAGTCTGGTGGTAGTTATTTTTTTTCTTTTCACCATTACCCCATGATGCCCCATGACTATATAGAATTATCATCCTTTAACTTCAGAGGTTCGAAATACTCCTGAGAAAAGAAGCCAGATATTATATCACTTCCACAATGCCAGGACTCAAATTTTGGCCTTGCAGGAGACCCACTTATGGGCACGGCCATCCTGACCCTTATTAACCATTACTATCAACGGTGGTATCATAGTACAAACCCACACGCCAAATCAAAAAGGGTCTCCATAGCCTTTCCACCCAGAGGTTGTAGACTCACTTGTTGATCCCTTAGGCTGTTTCCTTTTTCTCAAATTAAAATCTAATTCCACTATTTTTACAATGGCTAAAGGGTATGGACCTAACCAAGACCAGGGGAGCTTCCTGTCCATGGTTCTGAACAAAATTACTCTTTTGGCGGTCCCGGTTTCATTTTAGGTGGAGACCTTAATGTGACCCTTTCCCCAGCCGTGGACACATCCTTGGGCAAGTCTTCCGTCCCCCACTCCACTTTCATACAAATTCCGCTCAACTGATGGATGTCTGGCGAGTATAGCACCCTTTTGAGAGAGATAACAGCCGTTACTCAGTAGCCCACAACTCCTATAGTCGTATCGACTACTTCCTTGTCTCCCAATCCTTGTATGATATTCCACTTAGGGCATCCCTTGGTAATATACTGTGGTCTGACCATGCCCCTGTACACTTAAGCCTGGCACACCCCCCTAAATCCCATAAGACATTTTCATGGAGCTTGAATGACAATTTTTTGAAAGACACCCAATGTGTAGCAGCAATTGAACAGATGATCCGTGACTTTATTCATGGGTTACCGGTCTGACAAAACCAGCCCCCTTATTAAATGGGAAGCCTTAAAATTCGTGCTTCGGGGGACACTCATACAACACGGCTCCCGCTTAAAGAAAGCCAGATCCGCTGATATAGCCTGGCTTCTGTCCGCTATAGCTACAATGAAACTCTCCCATAAACGAGACCCAGATCCTAGAACATATGTAGACCTAACACCCGTCGAGAATTGCTCCGTATACTGGATTCCCACTGCCTTATAGCTAGAGACAGGGAATGTAACCACCATTACACTTTACCCAACAAACGTGGGCAACATCTAGCAAGGGTGCTTCACCTGCGTCCGCCACGTCACTCCATTCAACACATCTGCATCCGCCGATGATCCGCCGATCATCGAAAGATTAGCAGTACTCAGGTTATATCCGATGCCTTTCGACACTACTACTCCCAACTATATAAAACTTCCCCTCACGGCCTAAAACCCAATCAGGGGGCCCACCTCTCTCTAACGCAGAGGATTACATTTTAGAGACAGCCCTGCGTGCTGCAGACAGATGTCAAGGAGTCCGCTGATCTGGATAACCCTCTATCAGAATCGGAGTTCCTAGGCACCATTAAAGGCCTAAAATCTGGAATGTGCCAGGGTCCAGACGGGTTTTCCCCTAGGTTCTATAAATCATTTGCCATGTCCCTCGCCCGGCTGCTCTCAGCAGCGTGCAATTCCATAGATGACTCCCACCTCCCATCTAAAGACCTTTTAACTGCTAACATCTCTGTCCTCCCTAAACCAGGCAAGGATCCCTCTCAGTGTAGCAGTTATCGGCCGATTTCACGCCTCAACTTAGACATTTAACTATTTGTAAAAGTTTTAGCTAACCGCTTATTACCATTTCTACCTTCAGTCATTCAGAAGGACCAGGTGGGCTTTGTCCCTGGCCGAGAGGCCAGGGACAATACCACCAAAACCATCCATTTCATCACTTACATCCAGAGACACAACTTAAAAAGGCATGCCTTCTATCCTTTAACGTGGAGAAGCCGTTTGACTGGGTCAATTGGCAGTTCTTGCATCTCTCCATGGAACAGATAGGCCTCGGTAAAACCTTTGTATCCAAGGCTATGTCACTATACTCCCAGCCATCTGCGTCTGTATTGGTTAATGGTTCCTTATCCACACCATTTAACATCTCTAAACGGTACCCACCAGGGATGCCCCCTGTCCCCTTTACGCTTTGTTCTGGTGATAGAACACTTCGCTAAGGCCATTAGGCAAAACTACTCCATAGTGGGGATTCAGACACCTACCTCCGATCATAAACTCTGGCTTTATGCGGATGACCTCCTGGTATACAGTTGCATCTTTCCCAAAATGACTCATGGCTGTATTAGATCAAAAGGGTGCTTCTTCTAAATACTGAGCCTAGGGTCTGAATACTTAGGACCATGTGATATTTCAGTTTTTCTTTTTTAATAAATCTGCAAAAATGTCAACAATTCTGTGTTTTTCTGTCAATATGGGGTGCTGTGTGTACATTAATGAGGAAAAAAATGAACTTAAATGATTTTAGCAAATGGCTACAATATAACAAAGAGTGAAAAATGTAAGGGGGTCTGAATACTTTCCGTCCCCACTGTACATCCAGCAACCGCACACATCCGTACCCTCCTTGATGCATGAAGTCCACAGGTTTGGGGAATTTAGTAACTTCAAATAATACATGTCTAATACGGAAGCCCTTAACATATCCTTACAGACCACTACCCTCTCCCAAGTAAGGTCTAACTTTGTTCCAATGGGGCTCCAGAGGCATCCCCTATTAGGGATAACTATTCCCTCCAACGTATCAGACCTCTTAATTGTATCCCCCTACTGATCCATCTTAGGAAAGAATTAGATACATGGAACTCGTCCTCATTGCATCAACACAATCAAAACGGACACCCTCCCTAAGCTACTTTATTTATTTCAGACGATACCTAGAACTGTCCCCAAGCATTTCTTCAGTTCCCTGCACTCCATGTCTATACATTTCATTTGGCATCAAGGCCTATCCCGCATCCGTCACACATTGCTCATGTACCCCAAAACTCAAGGGGGAGTAGGCCTTCCAGACTTCGAACTATACCATAGGGTGGCTCTGTTGGCTAGAATATTGGAATGGTTCCCTCGCCCCTTCCCCAAAGCATCCACCATGGTAGAACAAGATCTCCCTGTCATTGACCTACGGGCCCTACTATGGGGATATGGGCAGAAGCTGCATTTACTTTCCTCTTCTTCACCATTGACCACCGCTGCCTTAAATTTATGGTACAAAAAAGGGCTGTCATCACTTCTACCCACAGACCCCTCACATCATTTGTTTGACCACCCTGCGCTGCCTCAGGGCATGGGGTCTCATATGGTAGACCTGTGCACACGTTCTACCTGGCCTGTAGCTGGTTCATTCGTAAATTCCACCTCAGGTACCCCTGTTCCAAGGGACCATGGTAACTGGCTTACGGCCCTTCCCATATCCTCCTTCTGCTCTGGTCTATTCTCCTCACAAATTCATAGAACCTTGACAACTTATGAACAGCTGTGCTCTCTCTCAGAAACACCCAGGCACCTGCTCTCTACCATCTACAAATTACTACACTTACTGCTACATGATCAACCCCCCTCTTACACCATGTAATTCCACTTCACGCACAAATCATCCATATCCTGCTACACCCAGAAAAAAAACTTTAAACTCCTCTCCAGATGGTACAGGGACCCTCAATATCTGCATAAAATATTGCCATCGGTCACCCCTTTATGTTGGAGGTGCGGATTGGCCGAGGGAACCAATCTTCACATTTGGTGGAACTGTACTGGAATACAACCCCTCTGGTCACAAGTTTTTTCCATACACATCAGCCTTTATGATTGGCCACTGGCACCCACCCCAGAGATAACTATATTATCCATGCTTCCAGGCTCCATAGCCTCCCAAAAACGCAACTTATTCCGCTTTTTCTTGTCAGCTGCCAGGCAGCGAATTCCTCTATTTTGTAAAACAACTACCACCCCCCCCCCCTCTGTCTTTATGGGTCTCCATGATCAACGACATCATGCGTATGGAAGAGATGCTAGCCCTAGACAATGACGCATATGACAAATTTAAGGTCCTATGGCTCATTTGGATTTACTTTTCTACTGTGGACAAATGTGCTGGCACCCCCTGGCCAACATGGAAACACTTCCCGATTCCACTACACGGGTTTGCTTCCCCGAGGCTTGCTCAATTCCCCTCCGATTCTCTCTCCTCTTGCTATGCATCTGACCCCCCCCCCCCCTTTTTTTTTCTCTCTCTCTCCCTTTTTCCCCTTTTTCTCCTTTCCATTTTTACCCCTCCCAAATCCGAATGTTCTACTCCCCAACTCCAACACACTCTACTTTGAGACGTAAGGTTGTAGCCTCTTAATATTACAAGCTACCTACATAATGGTAATTCACCTAGGCTTATGTTTCGACATGCATTGAATACGTGAATCATATTGTACAATTTCCTGTAATGAACATTTGGTAATCGACTATTTTCTTCTATTTTGTTATATATAATAGAAATATATTTGACTCTAAAAAGCCAAATATCCTACGTCACTGGCAGTTACAAAAGGCGCCAACTGTACTGAAACGGGCCACAGAACTAGATAATAAACATATGGAGATGCTCTTGGCTCAGGATGTGGATACTTTGGAGCAGTACACACATGCGTGGGTCACTTGGAAGGTGTTCAGAGATTCACAAGAATTTATGGACCTAATTCAAAACACAAAACAAACATGTTTCCACTGGCACTCTCTCTCCTGGCTATTTCCTATGACTGTCTCCTTATCTTTCCACCACAACCACCCCCTCCCCCCCTCCTTTTTTGCTATTCAATGGTCTCTTCCTGCTGTTCTCTTTACCTCTTTATTTCTCCCTTTTTACCTTCTAGGTCATGCATCTGTCCCCCCTCCTAATCCTCCCCTCTATTTTCCTGCAGTGTCTTTTCCCATCTCTTTCCATCTCCGTAAACTTCTTCTATTCATTAATGCTCCTTAGCTCAACTATACGTGGCTAGTAAGTAGGTCTGAGTCTCCCATTTTATGCCATTTTTTTGTGCCCTGCTACCTGAGTGATCAAATGTCAATTTTGTATGCTCTACATTTGCTTTTCACTCCCACTGTAATTATTCATCTCTTTTGTTTCTTAAACTAGGTTTGGTTTTTACATTGTCCTGTATCTTCCAAAAATCTAATAACATTAAAGTGGTTCTCAAGCCTTAAGGTTTCAACTATAATGCATTCTATGCATTAAGGTGAAAAACCTGTACTGCAGCTCCCCCCCAGCCCCCCTTTTTTCTTACCTGAGCTTAATCCAACGACGTGCACAAGAGCAGCGGCTCCCGCTGCTGTTTCCCTTCTCATTGAGCAGATTGTTAGCAGCGGGAGCCATTGGCTCTCACTGCTGCCAATCAAATGCTGTGACATGGGAGCGGGGGGGGGGGGGCACTGAGCCGCCCACTCTGTATCAACAGATGCAGGCAGGGCTGCTCAGGAGCGAGCAAGCATGGGTGTCCTCATGGAAAGAGGCTTTCTGTGGGGACACTCGCCAAAGAGACTGAACTAAATAAAAATCTTTCACTTCTGTTTATCTGCAAATATGAAAAAACAAAAAACAGGATTTTTTTCGTCATACTTAAATGTAAAATCCTCTTCTTTGAATACATCACGGGACACAGAGTTAGGCCAATATTCATTACCTACTGGTTATACGCCATCTCTAGGTGAATGGACACTGGTAGACAACATCTTAGACGGGAAGTTCCCCCGTATATAACCCCTCCCATACAGGAAGTACTTCAGTTTTGTAGCAAGCACTGAATCCTCAAAAGAGGGGAGTGACCTCTGTGTCCCATGATGTACTGAAAGAACAGGATTTTACAGGCAAGTATGACGAAAAAAATCCTATTTACTTTATCATATATCACAGGACTCAGGCTAATATTTATTACCTACTGGGACGTCCCAGAGCAATAGCCTTGAGGGGAGGGAGACACCCTGCCAGACAAAAACAGCCAGACTTTAAACGACAGCTTGTAGTACACTATGCCAAAAGCCGAATCTTCGGCAGCTCTAACATCTACCTGATAAAATCTTGTGAACGTATGCACTGAAGATCAGGTAGTAGGCTTACAAATCTGAGCCACAGATACCTGATGGCGCAAAGCCCAGGGAGGTTCCTACACCCCTGGTAGAATGAGCTCTTACCCTAAAAGGGAGGAGCCTTACATTTCAGACCATAGGCCTGAATGACCAACTGGTGAACCCAATTGGCAATGGAAGCTTTGGAAGCTGCCTGCCCCTTCTTGGGTCCTTCTGGTAAAACAAAAAAGTCTGATCCTCAGATCTCCGCAGATCTAGACACAAACTCTGGCAAAATTTGGCAAGGATGGAATAGGACGCAACACTACCTTGTCATGGTAAAGAATTAGGTATGGTTTCCTACATGAAAGGGCCACCAATTCCAACACTCTTCTAGCCAAAGTGATGGCCATCAAGAAGGCTAGCTTGTGTGACAGCAAGACTAATGGAATTTCCTTGATAGGCTTAAATTGTTGTTTCTGTAACACATATAGCACCAAATTTAAGTCCCAAGGACACATAGGTGACCTAATGGGATGGAAGCGAACGAGTTTCCCCCTGCATAAAGGTTTGGACCAGCGAATGGGAGGCTAAAGGCCTTTGGAAGAATAACGCCAGGGTCGAAATCTGACCTTTGATTGCACTCAAAGCCTGATTTCCACAGCCGACTGTAGAAGAGAGAGAATTCTCCCAATCACGTATTCCCAAGGATGCCATTTTCTGCTTCACACCAAGCAATATAAGGCTTTCAGACCTTATGATAGATCTTTCTAGTGACTGCTTTCCTAGCATTCACTAGGGCAGACATCACCAGTCCTGAGATGCCATGATCCTTCAGCACTCTGGCTTCAATAGCCATGTCCTCAAATTTAGAGACTGTAAATTGGGGTGGACTATAGAACCTTGAGACAGTAGATCGGGGTGGCACGGAAGCGTCCATGGTACGTCTATTGCCAATCTCACAATTTCCGGGAACCAGGGCCTACTGGGCCAGGCTGGTGCCACCAGAATGACTGGAACCCCCTCTCTCTGAATCCTGCGCAACAAACGTGGAAGGAGAAGAATCGGGGGGAAAAGCATAAACCAGGGAGTACTGGCTTCATGGAACTACCAGAGCATCTGATCCCTTGTTCAGGACACAAAATGATGAAACTTCTTGTTGAACCTGGATGCCAATAGATCAACATCTGGCCATCCCCAAATTTCCTGGAACACCCTAGAGTGTAGGGACCATTTCCCCAGGCAGATCTGCTGGCGGCTGAGATAATCTGCCTTCCAGTTCTCTACCCCGAGATATTGACCACCAATAGAACCGGCACATGTCCCAAGTTAGTATGGGAGCTGAATGACTCCTGGTACTGCCCTGGTGGTTTATATAGGCCACTGCAGTGGCATTGTTGGACTGAACCCTGATAGGGCAGTCCTAAAGCTCCACCGCCCAGGACCGTAGGGCCAGACTACTGCCAGCAACTTCAGGATGTTGACAGGCAGGCTCTGTTCTGCCCTCGACCATCTCCCCTGAGCTGCAAGACCCTCTAGGGTCACTCCCCAGCCCGAGAGACTGGTGTCTGTGGTCAGTACTCTCCAAGACACCGGGAGGAAGGATCTTCCTTTCGCAGGTTCTGATCCTGAAACCACCAGCTTAGGCTTAAGCGTGCCCGAGGAGATAAGAACATGGGATAATCCAGGGCTTGCCCTCTCTTGTTCCAAGCCGACAAGAGATCCTGTTGTATAGGCCTTGAATGGAACTGGGCAGGGGGCACTGCCTCGAAGGAGGACACAATCCTTCCTAGAAGACTTATACAGAGCCGAAAGGAGGGTTGTCTGGTCCCCCTTATCTGACGCACCTGATCCTTCAGAGCACAGATTCTTACGGTTGGCAAAAATACTCTTGCCTGGACCGTATCTAGGATCAGACCTAAATACTTCAGACTTTGAGCTGGTCTTGAGGCTGAATTTTCAGTATTTATGACCCAGCCCAGGCTTTCTAAATACCGCACTGCGCAGGCTATAATCTGTTCTAGAGCCTGTAGTGAGTGATCTCTGAGCAGGTCATCCAGGTATCCAGGCACCAAGATTCCCTGAGCCCTTAAAAAAACCCAGTACTGGTGCTAGGACCTTTGTGAACACCCAAGGTGCCGTGGCAAGTCCGAAGGGCAGAGCCACAAACTAGAAATTATGTTCCTCTACTGCAATTTGCAGGAACCTTTGATGAGGTTTAAAGATAGGTGCGTGTAAATAAGCGCCCTTGATATCGAAGGCTTAGAAGTCTCTCGCATGGAGTCTGTCCGCAGTAGTAGCCTCGCTTCAGGTGAAAGGACTGGATTAATAGATGCTGGTTCAGGGATCTTAGATCCAAAATGGGCCTTGTGTCCCCGTGGTTTTTGAACCGTGAACAGGCTCGAATAAAACCCCACGCCCCTTTCGGATACAGGAACCTGTATAATCACTCCCTGATTCACTAAATGATCTAGTGCCTGAAACAATAAGTTTCTCTTTGGAGGATCCGAGGGAACACTGGATCTTAGAAACCTCTGCAGCCCCTGCAATTCCAGCTTGTAACTAGGGGATACTGTTGAGGTGACCCACTCGTCCTGAACCACTGTTCTCAAAATGTCAGAAAAACCTGCTGTATTGAATGCTTCAAAGCATCAACAGCAAAACACAACGCCCGAGGTATATCTGCTCAGCTTTCATCAGGATCATCCTCTTGGTTAGGCCCGTCAGGCTGCCTGACCTGATCCTTTAAGGACTGGCAGAGTCCAATTGCTGCAACAGCTGGCTGAATAGCTAAACTGGCCAAAGAAAAGGAAGCCCTTAATAGTAACTTCAGTTTCTTGTTAACAGGGTCCTTCAAGCCCTGTGCGTTATCCACCGGACAAGTTAAGTTCTTATTTAAAGGAAGAAACTGCCGCATCTAGGGCTGGCCTGTTTCACTTCCTAACAAACTTTTTCTCCATGAGTTTTAAAAAGGAAAAACCACTTAGAAGGAATGAAAAACCCATCAGGATGTTCCCAATCAGCATACACTGCCTGTTCCAACAGTGGGTGCAAGGGAAGAGCTTGTGCGGCCCAAGGAGTCCTCAGGGAGCCCAAAGAGGGCCAGGGGGGCTCAGAAACCTCTGCAAGAGGTAACTTAAAGGCAGAAGAAACAACCGAGAGGCAGATACCAACTGGACATCTTCTGGCCCAGATTGCTCAGAATAAGACTCATCTGCCAGGCCCTTCACAGAATCCTTGGCATTTAGCTCTTTCCCCATCATCAACCCATTCTTGCTCCAAGATGGGAGCCTCTGGGAAGGGCGATTGGTCAACGCTTCTTACCACCTTGCGAGATGGAGGCAATCATGCCAGCAATCCTGTCCTCTAACCCGGCTAGGGCTGAGGACAGATCATCCCTGGTGATAAAAGGCTGAAGCAGTTCAAGAAAATGTGCATATGGGGGACGCCCCTTTGGACTTTACAGGGCAAGAAGAAAGTATGGAGAGTAGATATTACTATAAAAGGCACAGGGTGCCAACTTTATTAAATGTACAAAAAAGAAATGAATTTTTTAAAAGACAAGATACAGTTCACTTATTGGTGACATAAAGTCAAATGAGTTAGATACGGAATAATTAGAACATACAGTAAATATCACCCAAAGCTAGCAATCCCAGAAGACCATCCCAAATTGAATCGGGTACGGTTAGGGGTTGGTAACTATAGTGCACATCCCAACATGTTTCAGAGAGACCGTAATTGGACGTGTATATTCCTTCTTCAGGGCAGTTTACACAATTTGGTAGAGATATTCATGTATCTGAAACATGAATACATATTCACATAGTAGCATAGTGGTGTAAGAGAAACATCAAAAGAGGGTCTGTCATGCAGATATAAAAAGATGTCAAATGCATAGTACTTACATAATCAGACCCATTTGAGAGGGATAAAAACAAACAAAGAAGGTACATGCTGGCTGCAAGGGCCCACACATGATAATGTCCGTGCGTCCATGGGCCGGTCTGCAGGGGCACATTCACAAGGGACACCCAGTCCACCCAATAGCGAAAGCAAACACCACGGTAGGGAAAGGTTGTACCAGAAATCAAAAATGCTCATAGAGTAAATGGGAGAGTGAGGGAAGTATAGCATTTGAAACGAACAACCATGTCTATACATGGTATTGTTAAAAAAACAAAAAACATGGTGTTAACCTTAGCTTGGGCGTTTGAAATGTGCTGCTGACATCCATGTAGCGGCCAGTGAACTGACACAGGCCGTCCAGGTGTGAGCATTAAAATACCTGTCCAATGGAAAAGTCAGCCAACGAGAGAAGAGGCAAGCACTTCCGCCAGTAACAGCTGCGCATAAACACAGCCTAAGGGCGAAAGTCGAAGCGTCCCTCTGACGTGGAGGAGCGCGGCGTACCAAGCCCATGAAGGGCATGATGACGTCACGTGTTGGCTCGTCACCGGCGGGTAAGGACTCGCCAATCGTCAAAGAGACAACGGCGAGAGCATAAACAGACTCCTCCTCGCGCAGCTGTCCTAGAGCGAAGGCAAAGGCAAGTCTGCCATAAGCCCTCACTGGGCGAGTGGAGCCTACCTGCCGGGTGTCTGCGCAGATGCAGAAACGGCAAGGACACAAGAACATAGACCATCTAGTGGACAAGGATGGAACAACAGTCAGCAGGTTTACATAATCAGGACAACCAGAGAAAAAGTCAAATAAATGGGTAAAATAGTTACATACAGCGTAATATGCGATGTGCTGACATACAATCATAGCATCTAATCATAGTATCATAGTATTTAAACAAATAAGGCATATAGTCATAACACTGGGTATTTGAGTATATACAGTGTATACAGAAGATAATGACTAAAAATAACTGATGTTAAATGGTTCAATTTATTATCATATTTGGAAAGGGAAAAAGTATCTTAGATGTAATAAGAATTTAAGGTATAAGGATGCAGTGGAGCCAGTATTGTTAAAACTAGGGAGTCAGAGAAAGAAAAAGGGTCTTGTGGCATCCCTCAGATTAATTGCTTGTTAATTCATGATTGAAGTCATAGATTGATACCCAGAATAAAAATAAAGAAAAATATATAGATGAAAAAAAGAGAAAAAGAGAAAAAAGGGGAGAAAAAAAAAAAAAAAAGGACAAAAAAAGGGGGAGGGGGAAGAGAAAACCTCACGGGGTTTGCATAAAAGAGAGGGAATATATTGCAGGACAGGGGATCTCAAAGGTTCAATTCACAGACCCCAGAGGAAAAGCCAGGAAGGAATGATCTAAAGTTAAAAGCCTCATTTAATCCAGATGGTGAGATAGCCTGTAGGTTAAAAAGCCACCTAAGTTCGCATTGGAGGAGGCGTTTGTTGAAGTCGCCGCCTCTTGAGTGGAAGTGAATACGGTCAAGTCCCAAGAAATAAATCTTGGGAATTGAGTCTGGGTGTACCAGAGCTGTATATCGGCCGATTGGCACATCAGGATCTCGTTTTCAAATGCTTAGAATATGCCGATATTATTCCAAAAAGCATTGATTGTCTTCCCGACGTAGTAGCACCCACACTCACATGTGAGTAGGTAAACTACGCTGGGAGTTTTGCAGTTGATGTAGTGTTTAGGACAAAAATGCTGTCCATTTGGTAGATGTATGTCCCTAAGTCTATCCATGTATTGGCAGTATGAGCACCCCCCACAAGAGAAAGTGCCCAATGTTTTGCATGTATCCCCTCTGTATGGTTTATATTCGCTCATGACCACCCGATCGCCTACAGAAGGCACTCTCCTATATGTCACAGCAGGTGTATTTGTGACAAATGGAGATAATGAGGGGTCCATCGTGAGCAAATGCCAATACTTGTTTAGGAGGTGTTTTAATTGTTTATGCTGTGTAGTATATGTGGTGATGATTCTAGTTGTGTCATCGGTGGTGGATTGTTTCTGTGTATCAAGTAAAGCCTGACGTGACACATTTATTGTTTTTCTGTATGCTTTTTTAAGACGAGCTGGAGTACCCACTTTCTAGGAGTCTTTCTCTTAGTTTGTCAGCTTCGTCTTTAAAAGTGGAATCATCAGAGCAATTTCTACGTACTCTGAGGTATTGTGCGTAGGGTGTGGATGCTAGCAGGGGTTTAGGGTGGAAACTGGTCGCATGTGATAGCGAGTTCCCTGCTGTAGGCTTACGATATAGCGGACTTGAAAGACTACCATTAGACTGCTTTTTCACCAGTACATCCAGAAACGTGATCTCTGTTGTACTATGTGACATGGTAAAGCTAAGATTGAATTTGTTGGAATTGATTGTAGCTAGAAACTCATATAGGAGCTCAACTGAGCCGTCCCATATGAGAAACACATTGTCTATGTATCGTCGCCATGTGAGTACAAGGCACATATAGACAAACAAAGAATCATTTGTGAGCAGTGAATGTTCCCACTCCCCCAGGTACAGATTGGCGTACAAAGGGGCACATGTCCCCATCGCAATGCCCTGTACCTGGAGGTAGTGGGAACCATCAAAGCAGAAGACATTGTGATAAAATATGAATTCAAGAGAATTCAAAATGAATTCTGTATATTCGGGCTTACATTCGCTGAATTGCGACAGTACATGATGCATCGTTGCAAGGCTCTTGGTGTGGGGTATGCTGCAATACAGGGACTCAATGTCTATGGTGACGAGTAGGACACCGTCGGAGATGTATAAGTCCCGAAGGGTTTGTAAAAATTTTATTGTGTCACGAACATAGGACGATAGGCATTCAACAAGCGGTTTTAGATGATTGTCTACCACTCAGCTGAGGTTTTCAGTGAGATTTCCGCAGCCAGAGATGATGGGTATGCCAGGTTGTTTCCTTTTTTGTTTGTGTAATTTAGGCAGCGGATAAAACGTGGCCTCTCTGGGATAGTCCGTTCTAATGAATTCCCATACCTGTTTAGTTATAATGCTTTGATGGAATGCTGTATCCAAAAAAAATGATAGAATTTCGTGTAAATTTATCGAGCGAGGAGTGAGGTCGATATCACTCTGAATTGTGAAGTATGTTATATTACCACCCTTGACGGATGGAATATTGCCACCCTTGTCGGATGGTTTGATCACAAATGTCGTGGTCACAGTCCAGCTCGTCGAGTGCAGCTCGTTCATCGCGGTTAAGATTGCTATTGGATCCATGAAACAGTTTCATCTTTTCAATGTCAGCTGTCACAAGTTTTAGAAAGACAGGCGTTGTGGTTGGAACTTGGTGATGGGTAAAGAGTAGATTTCTTTTTCATCTTGAATGATGAATCAGAAACAGGTACTATTGTTTGCGTGGCAGAGACATCATCTGCCGATAAAAGAAATGGAACCAGATCAATCGAATCAATAAGATCCTCAGACTCAACTGAATCAGTGGAATCGTCAGGCTCATTCTATTCGAGTAAGGCAACCAAGTTAGCCAGTGCCTGATTATCCTGACTGGATTGTTCAAGATTAGGAATGGGTTTCTTGGCGTACGTGCTTTTCAGTAGGAGCGGATGAAGAGGTGGATGTCCTTAATGGTGCCAAATCTGTCCAGATGAAAGTCAGGGCAAAAGGTGAGGCCACGTGCAAGGACATTCATCTCCTGTGTAGTGAGACAACGTGAAGATAAATTGACCACGTTTAGCGTCGTTTTTGTTTGTTGGTTTTGTGGGTTTTTGACTGAGGTGGTTTAGCTTTCTTTAGATGAGCTTGTGAGTGGCTCCTCATTTGGTCTAAAAAATTACCTGAAGGTACAGATTGCGAACGTGTAATTACAGAGGTTGTGGGTGCATGTAAGGAGGACCTGGAGCTACTGATTGAGGCATTTACATCTGATGTATTACTGCTAGTAGCAGAGCGGGAGTGGCTAGCATTACCTGTCCTCGGGAGGGGGGGGGGGGGGGGGGGGAGCTCATCGTGGAAAAATTCATCATGTGGTTTATTACCCTGCCGGTGACGTTTTTGTCGTCTCTGACCTCTTTATTGAGAACAGTGCTGTGGAGAGGAAGACGTACGTAAGTGTATAGGCAAGTCATAGTTATTACTACGTCTATTTCTATCATAATTAGACAAAGATCTAGCATGAATTTGATCCGATTGCCACTTGTAAGCTTTTCCCTCTTCAAAGGCTTTTTTATCCCTTTGTAGTTTTTTATCTTTTTTAATTAGAATGTTTTTATTAAATAATTCCAAATGGCACCTGAGTTTTTGTTCAGACTCGGAGTAGAGAGGATGTGTTTTGAGAGGCAACATTTGTGTTTGTTTTTCCAATTTCTCATCCAGACCCCTTATACGTTCTTGGTACTCAATCAGCAGGGTCATCATATTTTTGGAGCATTGTTTTAAATTTTCTTCCCAAGCGGCCTTAAAGCTAGAATCAATATTGTCAAATGTAGGAAACATTTGTACCCCGAGTCCAAAAGGGTTCAGGTTTTTGGTAATATACTCTTCAAAAGGATTTTTTCTCTAGGGTCTGGCTGAGAGTTGAGAAAATGGATGCAAGTTCAGAGTCCAGAGATTCTTTCTGCTCGAACTCCGTATATAATGTGGACATAAAAGTTGTCCATTGGTCTCCCTGATATGATGCCATCATGAGGAGAACAAGGAAAAAAAGAAAAAAAAAAAAAAAAAAGAAGAAGAGGGGAGGGGGAGGGGGAATGGGAAGTGAGGGGGGTGCGAGTCTACGTAGGTACGGTTAATATATTTAGATTATGCACATCATAATTCCCAGTGATCGGGGACTTACACAGGTATTTACTACCCAAAAAATAATGGAAAAAAGAACATATGAAAATTAAATGGTGTGCAGGCCTGCCAACATCCTAAATAAATGTTCAAGAAAAAAATATTTGCAACAAAGTGCATATGGGGGATGCCCCTTTGGACTTTACAGGGCAGGAAGAAAGTATGGAGAGTAGATATTACTATAAAAGGCACAGAGTGCCAACTTTATTAAATGTACAAAAAAGAAAAGGATTTTTTAAAAGACAAGATACAGTTCACTTATTGGTGACATAAAGTCAAATGAGTTTGATACGGAATATTTAGAACATACAGTAAATATCACCCAAAGCTAGCAATCCCAGAAGACCATCCCAAATTGAATCGGGTAAGGTTAGGGGTTGGTAACTATAGTGCACATCCCAACATGTTTCGGAGAGACCGTAATTGGACATGTATATTCCTTCTTCAGGGATGTTTACACAATTGGGTAGAGATATTCATTTATCTGAAAATACATATTCACATAGTAGCATAGTGGTGTAACAGAAACATCAAAACAGAGTCTGTCATGCAGATATAAAAAGATGTCAAATACATAGTACTTTCATAATCTGACTCATTTGGGAGGGATAAAAACAAACAAAAAGGTACATGCTGGCTGCAAGGGTCCACACATGATAATGTCCGTGCGTCCATGGGCCGGTCTGCAGGGGCACATTCACAAGGGACGCCCAATCTGAAGCAGCATTGAACTTAGGCACAATACCAGACAGGCGCAGCGGCTCTGATTGCCCGGAAGTCTCTGGTCTTTCAGGGGACACAACACTAGGGTTTAGACTAGGCTCCTCAGGAGCTACTGACGACATAGATGTGCCCTTCCCTGTAGTGTTAGTCCCGCTCCTCTTTTTTTAAGACATTGCAAGCCACAAAAAGGGAGTACCTGGGTTTAGTATTTACACACCCCAGAAGGGAAACCCTTAATAGGGCTCACCAAGCCCTTATGCAACAATCCTGCTAAGTATCTTAGCCTGCCAACCAACACCGGGTGAAAGGAACTGCTGAAAGTGAATGGTTCAGAGCCTGCTCTGTGTCCCACAGCTGTCCCTTAGAAGCGCCGCATGTCAGCCATTCTTTGTTTAAATAATATGGCTGTGCGCTGGAATGCTCTGTGCATATATGTGCGCACGCACATGTGCGGATCCGGCGAACACGCGGCTGTATTCGCACATTACGCAAATCTTCATCCGCTAAGATCAGGCTACGGTGCATGCGCATCTCTGAGTGCACACAACTTATGTGGCGAAGCCGCATGCGCCATGGCCGCCAACAGCTGCAAATACTCGGCGAATGCACATGTGCCATGGTGAACCAAGATGCGCAATGGCGCACCCTAATGCAAGGACAATACATTAAGCAAAAAGCCAAGACAACAGGAAATAAAAAGGTACTCTTTGCAAACACCCACAGCTAGCCCCAAACTCCACCCTATGCTTACCGCACACAGGTGTCCAGCCTCTAGCTAGCTTGACTGATTGTTACAATCACTGGGGCACCCCACAATAAGTAAATAAGGGGGTTTCACTTACCCATCTAGGCACAGGGCAGCCTTAGAAACTAAGAGCCCAATCTTCACCTATCACGACTGGTTCCGTTACTTGGAGACCTTCAAGGACTGTGTGACAGACCTAGCCGGGAGAGAGACTTTTGGAGGGGACTGAATGCCAGCCTCCTGCAAACCAATGTTCTATTATGTTTGTCTGCCTTGGATCACAGGATGTGTATTGCATTGGAGGGTTTGTGTTTGTCTGTCTTTGATCACAGGATGTGTATTGCATTGGAGGGTTTGTGTTTGTCTGCCTTGGATCACAGGATGTGTATTGCATTGGAGGGAGGGGGGATTCTTCCAACAGCTCTCCCTGCTAACACTGTGTACTGATGAGACGTTAAACACACCTGACCTGTGTGTCCATGGTCATTGGACAGTTCAACCCGCCCTCTTTTCCAAGGGTGGGGGGGGGAAGAGTCTCTGAGTTATTTTATGTGTTGTGTCCATGTGTTATAATAAATGAGTTGATTCCTGCTTGGCCCTGAAGACAGAGCATCTTGTCTCATTTTTGGGGTAGATTATTTGTATGGGTTCCTTGTTCGGCTGATTGAAGTATTCGGTAGCTGCCTTTGTGTTTGGGTATGGAATGTCCTAAACGACTTTAACCCCTTTCATACTCGGGGTGTTGTTACACTGGTGGCTAGCAGCGGGATCATTCCCACAGCCCAGAAGGACAGCTACAAGAGGACACAGGACAATGGAAGCACAGTATGGATGGCTAAAGCTCTCTACCCTCAAGGACTTACTGGAGAACCGGGGCCGACCGGCCAACAATCGTAAGAAGAGGGACATTATCGCAGAACTAGTCAAAATGGATAGAGCTGAAAGACCCAACATAATCCAAAGGCCCAGAGTAACAGACAGGACACCCGAAGAGGCAAGTTCTGATCGGCTGTTAACATAAGACTGGCACATTATGGCCCTAACCCTACAGCGGAGATCATAGACCGAGTTATAGAGGCTGTTGATGCAAATTGGCTACAGCAAAGAGGTGCTGCAGCAGCGAGAGTCACAACAGCACCAACTGAAAGGAGAAAGGTACATTTTGCTGCTTTTAAAAACTTAATTGAAGCAGAAGGGGAGATTGATGGGTACCTTGCAGATTTTGAACGGCAATGTGCCCTACACCGGGTGCCCACAAAGGAATGGGTTACCATTTTGTCTGGGAAATTGTCCGGCCGGGCCAGTGAAGCGTTTAGGGCCATCCCAGACGAGGATATTATGAACTATGGGCTGGTAAAAGAAGCACTTTTGGCCAGGTATGCCATCACACCGGAGGCATACCGGAGGCGGTTCAGAGAGACGAGCAAGCGGACTGGAGACTCATATACCGAGTGGGCGTGCCGCCTACACCGCACGGCATCCCACTGGGTTGCTGGATGCCAAGCAGTATCCGGGGAAGAGGTGCTGCAGCTGTTCCTGTTGGAGCACTTCTTTGACAAGCTGTCCCCGGAAGTCAGAGAGTGGGTCCGGGACCGAAAACCTTTCACCTTGCCTGAGGCAGCTCGCCTGGCGGACGAATACACAGTGCCCGCAAACTGGATAACCCTGTGGTCAAGACAATAGCTCGGGTGGATTATCGATCAGCGGCACCCCCTCCAGCTGGTGCCTACAAACCACAGTTGTACCGCTCTACAGCACCACCTCCAGTGGCCACTTATTCTCGGCAGCCCAGGTTCAACTCCCAGGACTACTCACAACCCCTCAGGTGTTTCGGGTGTAAACAGCTAGGGCACAAAAAGCCAGACTGTCCGTTGAATCCAGCCAGGCAGTCCCACTCGTGGAGAAAGCCAGCAGGGGGGAATCCTCGCACATCCATGCCTGCGGCTCACTGCATTGAGGAGGAAGAACGTTGGGGTGTCCTGCACGAGGCTGATCTAGTACAAGCAGCTAACCAGGACAACCGGCAGCAACACAGGCAGACCCTCCGGGTTAATGGAAAGGTAGCCAATGGCCTACGTGATACTGGCGCCACCATGACCCTACTACGGAAGAACCTCATCCCAGAGAGCCAACACACCGGGGACACTGTAGTCTTAAGGGTAGCGGGAGGCACCATTTTCCGGCTACCCGTTGCCCGTGTTCACCTGGATTGGGGGGTTGGTTCGGGACACGTGAATGTGGGGGTGATGAAGGATTTGCCAGCGGATGTACTACTGGGGAATGATTTGGCCCCCCTCATTTCTGCTTACGCCCCAATAGGCCCCGCTGAAGCCAACCCAGTGACTATCCATGCCCAGATCCCCAACAGCATGATGGCGTGAGCCCAGTCACCCTGTCTTCTCTCCAGCGGCTGAAAAGACTACAGGGAGAAGGGCCAGTCCAGGCCTCTCCCCAGCGGCGGGCGTGTTCTCCGAGAGAGGCAGAGGTTGGCTGGGTAAGTAATGATCTGTTTGGAACAATTTGTTTGGGGTACGGTGTGGATACCAGCATTAGAGGACTGGAACTACTGACTAACTTCAGAGTCAACCTGTCTGGGGTCTCCTCCTGTGTTAGTCTCCTGCCGAAAGGGGAGAAATGTGACAGACCTAGCCGGGAGAGAGACTTTTGGAGGGGACTGAATGCCAGCCTCCTGCAAACTAATGTTCTATTATGTTTGTCTGCCTTGGATCACAGGATGTGTATTGCATTGGAGGGTTTGTGTTTGTCTGTCTTTGATCACAGGATGTGTATTGCATTGGAGGGTTTGTGTTTGTCTGCCTTGGATCACAGGATGTGTATTGCATTGGAGGGAGGGGGGATTCTTCCAACAGCTCTCCCTGCTAACACTGTGTACTGATGAGACATTAAACACACCTGACCTGTGTGTCCATGGTCATTGGACAGTTTAACCCGCCCTCTTTTCCAAGGGTGGGGGGGAAGAGTCTCTAAATTATTTTATGTGTTGTGTCCATGTGTTATAATAAATGAGTTGATTCCTGCTTGGCCCTGAAGACAGAGCATCTTGTCTCATTTTTGGGGTGGATTATTTGTATGGGTTCCTTGTTCGGCTGATTGAAGTATTCGGTAGCTGCCTTTGTGTTTGGATATGGAATGTCCTAAACGACTTTAACCCCTTTCATACTCGGGGTGTTGTTACAGACTGGGTACCCTTTCAGTTTTAGGGCCCACTCCCTTGGACCTGTACAGCACCCTGCAGGAATTCTTTAGCTCTGTGGTGTCCAGGATTCCACTACTCAGGGTCCAGCGCCAGAAGGTCATGTTACAGGTAAAACCACGCAGGATCCTTGCCTCTTTGCGAGGCTCGGTTACCATTTATTTGAGCATATAAGCAGTTTTTCAAATGGATGTCGATCTGTCAATCCCTTGATTCATTTAAGAACCGTTTTGGGACTGAAGACCTGGAGCTCTAGAGAAAGTGCTCATCCACCTTGCAGACTCTGGTAAAAAAACTGAAGTACTTCCTGTATGGGAGGGGTTATATAGGGGCAGACTTCCTGTCTAAGACTTTGTCTACCAGTGTCTATTCACCTAGAGTTGGTGTATAACCCAGTAGGTAATGAATATTAGCCTAACTCTGTGTCCCGTGATGTACAAAGAAAATCAATAAGTTTCTCACACTGAGTCTACGTTTCACTTTTCCTGCGTAGGTGAAAACAAGGCCTGAATTCTGAATGGATGATGAAGATAACAACCCTCGATTTTATACAGTTTTAAAAAAAATAAACACTTCTACTGATAATATCCTCCAACTCAGCAAGAATGAAGAAGTAAATCAAATGGTTTATTTTATAAAGCATCCATACATTATATTTTACTGACAAAGTGTCATTAAATAGATAAGTTTACTTACCAAACCCAAAAAGGATGTAAATAGCCCCTTGACTTGTGTAGTATGCCTGAGGGTCTATAACCTTTCCTTCTCCCATCCTGTTGTATTTTACTATTCCACCCAAAGGCTTTCCAGTAAGACCAGACACCAAGAGGAAACCAAGATCTGGCTACAAATAAGAAACATGAAATGGAATAACCTTAAAATCGGCAAAGTGACATTTGATATCTTCAAATGATTGATCGTTTCTGTTCTCTGCAATTTACTTTTTGCATGCACCTGCTTAAAAGGGTCCACCAAATATATCCAATTGTCGCTAACAAAGTTTAACTCACCCTAGCTCTTGTGGGCAATGGGATACTCAAAAACAAGAAAGTCGAAGACCTAGCAGCACAACTGCTTTACCAAATTATCATCACAACTTTAGCTTGGGGGTGAGTAAATCCACTTTAACATTTTGACTTAACACAGATGCAATGAGGTAAACTCAGATCAGATTACAACAGATTCTTCCACTGGCACTTTGCAAAAGATCTTGACAGCTGGCCAGAACCAACAGGTTTTGAGCAGACCCCTGCCCACTGCATGGGATAAAGATGCTGCAATTTATCATTTTCAGGAAATGTTCTACTTCTATTCTGAGATTTAAATAACTACCTTATTTATCGGCGTATAACACACACTTTTTTCCCCTTAAAATCAGGGGAAAATCACGGGTGCGTGTTATACGCTGATCCCCGCCGATGCCCCCCGCTGTTTGTGAGCGGAGCGTGCCAGCCGCCGATATACATACATAGCCGAACCTAGGCTCGGCTAGCTCCGCTTACAGTCACGCCCAATCCCGCCCTATGATGGACATAACACAGGGACTGGGCGTGACTGAACGGAGCTAGCCGAACCTAGCCAAGTACACTCGGCTATGTATGTCGGCTCTTCTCGGCTCCGCTCACAGCCACGCCCAGTCCCGCCATTGGACCTGTGTTATGTCCATCACAGGGCGGGACAGGGCAGGACTACGAGCAGAGCTGAGAAGAGCCGAGGCCGGCTCTGTGTATCTTGGCAGCGGCGCCATATTTAAACCGCAAATGATACTGACAAGGCTGCAAATGACACTGACAAGGCTGCAAATGACACTGCCAAGGCTGCAAATGACACTGCCAGGGCTGCAAATGACACTGCCAGGGCTGCAAATGACACTGCCAGGGCTGCAAATGACACTGATAAGGCTGCATTGATGGGCATGTAAGTTTTTTCCCTTAAAATTTCCTCTCAACTTGGGGTGCGTGTTATACGCCGATAAATACGGTATCTTGTGACAGACTATGCATGACTGAGAGAAATCAGGCTAAAGTAACTGCAGCCATTTTATCTGGTAATCAAGAGGTACCATAAGTCAATAGATGACTTATGACAACAATGAAATTCTCAGGTAGAGCTAGAACACGGTAAAGAAAATCATAGTGAAAAGGGTGGTTTAATACAACAGAAAAACTTTCAATATGATATAGGGGAAATATTATAAGAATGCTTTTTAAAGAGAACTGGTCAGAAATGAGCATTTGTGAGAATCTCATACCTTTCAGTGTTGTCAGAACACAGCCTAATGGCCCGTACACACGATCCGAAAATTGGATGAAAAATACCGCTTTTGACGCAATCGTGCGATAATCGGATCATTAGTACAGAGCTTTCGAGAGACGATCACGACAATTCATCCGATATTATTCGATCGGACAAGTAAGAAAATTTTCCTCGTACGATACCAGATCGTATGATTTTCGTTTAGTCAGTACAGTTGATGTCTAAAAATACATTACGACACATGACATCACTTCCGATTTTTTTTCTATCGTATGAGAATTTTCATGACTTTAGTATCCTATTCAATTTCTACTTGCGACTATTAAGCGAAAAAAGTCACACGATCTGTTGTACGATATTCGGATCATGTGTACGGGCCATTAGACTGGCCATACCCGAGTCATTTTTTATATTCAACCAGCAGATAAACAAAAGAAAATGACTTGATTCCCCAATCCACAAACTCAATGTGGGTGGGGGAATCCCTCCTACTGAGCTTTTATATTCTGACAGTGGGGAGACATCCCTATAGTCTGAATACACTGATCAGCACCGCTGGCGGCTCTGATCGAGAGAAAATAAGAAAATGTTCTAGTCTGGCCATACATGGATCAAAATTCAGCCTATCCCTGCTGAAATGGCCAAGTCTCAGTGTCAGGCTATAGAGTGCCCAAGGCTGACACTGAAAGGATATGTTCACCTTTTAGAAAAAAATAAAATAAATAAATGCACTTTTTTTGCAGGTAAAAAAAAAAAAAAAAAAAATGTGCATTTATATATTTTTTTTTTGAAGCCTGTAAAGCATCGCTGGTGCCATGCAGGTCTCCTTCATATCTGTCAGTATATCTGTGTACCTGCACGAGCAGGCAGATACACGGACAGGAAGAAATCAATGAACTACCACGGTGCTCCACAGCGCTGTGGTAGTTCACTGAGAACTACAAGCCAACAACCGCAAAGGATGTCACGACTTGTAGTTTATTCACACACTGAATGATGTGGCAGTGTGGACAAAGCTTATTTTAAAATGTGACTGCTAGTACAGGGAACTTCTTCCCGTACTGCTGCCACAGACGGGGGCAGCGGCTGCAGCATTGGTAACATGTTACATTTTCCACCCTAAAAACGGGTGGAACATGTAACATGTTCCTAATGGTGAACTTATCTTTTAAAGCACTGTACAGGCTGCTGGAGGACAGAAAAAACTTTTGAATAAAAAGCTTTTCATTTTCCTTCATGTAGTCGTTAGAGTTAATTTCTTAAATAATTGAGCGTTATCTGTAATGAATAGACAAAATAGGCATCCTTAGGTTACATTCACACCGGCAATTAGGGTCAGTGTGAATAGCAGAGGCAGGAAACAGAAATTCCTACTGTGGCTCTCAGCGGTTAGATGCAGCTGCCAGCCCCATGCGCTATAATGACAGGTCTCTGGTAGCATTTTGCGTCTCTGCATAACCAGAGATTACCTGCACCTTTGAATTTTCTCATTGCTGTTGAAGACAAACGTTGATTTGACCCCACTATCAATTAGAAAAATCAAACGATTGAAATTCAGAAAATTCTACTAGTGTGTGGCCAGCCTAAAGGAGTTGTAAAGGCAGAAGGGTTTATTTTAATGCATAGAATGAAAAAACCTTCTGTGTGTAGCAGCCTCCCCAGCACCCCCCTAATGCTTACCTGAGCCCCATCTCTCTCCAGCGATTGGCTGAAACACAGCAGCGGTGCCATTGGCTCAGGATCAGGAGAGAGATTTGAATGGCAGCTCTGTGTCTGAATGGACATACAGAGCTGCAGCTCGGCTCGGTTGCCCCCATAGCAAGCTGCCAGGAGCAGCGAAGAGGGACCCGAGAAGAGGAGGATCCAGGCTGCCATGTGCAAAACCACTGCGCAGAACAAGTATGTATAACATGTTTGTTATTTTTATTTATTTTTTTTAAATGAAACTTTACACTCACTTTAAAGTTCTGCTTTGAAAGGGACAGGATACCAGTAAATCATTTAAAAATCAAGTAATCTAAAAAATAAGGCTGCATTTTTATAAAATGGCGACTGGTTACTGACTGGTTCTCTTTAACCACCTCTGCCCGCAGTATAGTTAATTGACAGTGGGTGGGATCCTCTCTCGTTCTGGGACACCCAGGGACTTGCCGCGACCCCAATCTCCCTAAACAACCGATGACAGTTGATCACATGTAAACACGGAAGTGCTGGTAATCGGCTCTCCCCACAGAGTAAGGAGAGGAGAGCCGATCAGCAGCATCTCCACACAGTGGAGACTGTACAGATAATCAGGGCGCTGATCATCAGTACCCTGATGATCAGTGCAGCCCCAACAGTGCCCAGCAGTGCTGCCCATCAGTGCCCAAAATTGATGCCAATCTGTGTCCATTAGTGATGCAAGTCAGTGTGGCCTTTCAGTGCTTGCTCATCAGTGCCGCCCATCAATGCCGCCTATCATTGCCCATAAGTGCTGCTTATCAGTGCCAACTATCAGTTCCGCATATCGGTGTCACCTATCAGTGCGGCATATTAGTGCCTCCTCATCAACGCCCATCAATGAAGGAGAAAAATTACTTATTATCTAAATTTTCTGATAAACTTTTTTTTTTCAAACTTTTTTTTTTTTAGCAAAAAAAAATAAAAAATTAAAAACCCAGCGGTTATTAAATACCACCAAAAGAAAGCTATATATTTGTGTGAAAGAAAAACGATAAAAATTCAATTTGGGTACAGTGCTGAATGACTGCGCAATTGTCATTCAAAGTGTGACAGCGCTGAAAGCAGAAAATTGGCCTGGGCAGGAAGGGGGTAAAAATGCCCAGTATTGAAGAGGTTAAATAATAAATAAATATAAATGTCACTCGATAAATGTTATATCTAATAAAATCTATCAAGCAGCTATGTTTTGTCCTTTATGTATTTGGAACAATCAAAGTCGTTAACTTTTAAATTCACCTCTTTTAGTTAATGGATTCTTATCTGACTGGTTCTCAATTTGTAATGGGACAAGACATGGCTGCCACCTTTGATTTTCATACTAACAATGGAGCCCTTCCTCAGATGAGTCTAGTGGGACCCTTTTATCCGTGGGTTTTGGGTAGTGGGCAAGGAAAATAAAGTAGCAGTTTATGCGGATAATGTTCTACTATTCCTAAGCGAACCCCAGACACCCCAATGACAGCCTTGGCAGAGTTTTCAAAAGGTATCTAACTTAAAATCCATTATGCAAAATCGCATGTGCAGAATGTGGGTCTATCGTGGGTGGAAATTGGGTCTTGCAAGCACAATTTTTCTTTCACCCGGAATCCTGACACGCTTGCTTACCTGGGCATGAAACTCAGTGGACCCCTGCCGATTTGTATGCATGGAATTTTGTGCCCCTTCTACAATGCGTTTGTAAAGATCTTCGGACTTGGGACCTTAGAATGCTGTCCTGGTTTGGGAGGGCCGCAGCCTTTAAGATGAATGTCTTACCATGCATATTATATGTGATGCAAATAATCCCTGTGGCCATTCCCTAGGCGTTTTTCTCTTGCCTGCACAAGGCCTTTCGAAGTTCCCTTTGGAGCTCCAAAACCCCATGGATCAGTCTTGCTTATTTGTCTCTTCCTAAATATAAAAGGTGGGGTGGGACTTCAATTGATATTTTTGAATATCCGGGCCACACACCTGGCTAGAGTGGTGGATTGGCATATGTCTTGTAAGAAAAGGGTGGGCTTGGAGCAGGTGTTTGTAGAAGCCCCTCTGCTCTTTTTACCATGGACTAGAACATGTCATTGGAAGTCTATTTTACCCGATTACCCACTGCTTTGGACGACTATGCAACTTTCGGGAAGCATGCTCTGCCTATGGGATCTCCTCTACTGCATGCCCCTCACACCGCTCAGACAAAACCCAGACTTTGAGCCTGGTATGTCCAAGACATTTTTGAAAGACAGTTGGCCGGATTCCCCCCCACTGGCATGTTATTTCTTCCATAGGCAGAAAATCCTTGACAGAACTGTTTTACAGGCTCACTTCCCAGAAGTCACTGTTTCCCTTTGGTCCTACTTTCAAATTTGTCATTATTTATAATCTTCTGCCTGTAAACAGACCTGTGACTGACCTCTTATGCCTTTCAAGGTCATTTGCTTCGGGCACTCTCCGCAGAGGCATCTGGTCTCTGACCTATACGCAATTCTATTTGCTGAAAATCACCTTGCTATGGTCCTCACCTGGGTAGTACACTGAATGAGGACTGGGAATGTGTCAATACGATTGTTCATAAGAGTTCCCTCAATGTTAATGTCCAAGAAAACGCTTACAAAATACATACCAGATGGTGTCCACTCTTCACAAAATGTCATCATTCATTCCAGAATGCTGCTGGCGCTGTCAACTTTTCCCCATATATGGTGGTCCTGTGCAGGGCTGTCCCACTTCTGGTCACAGGTACATGCTTATGTTGATCAGGTGACTGGTTACTGCTCTGGACTTCACGTTCAAACAATACCTTCTCCATTGGAACCAAAAAAACATTGCGGACCTACGCTAAATCTCTGATTAATGCAGCAAGGATATGTATACCAACTTATTGGAGGAGAGAGACACACTCGCCAACGGTTCGAGAGTGGTTCCAGAGACTGAATAAAATAGGAGGAAATTAAGGAATTTTATACATAAAGCACAGGATATACAGTTGTGCTCGTAAGTTTACATACCCTGGCAGAATGTAATGATATCTTGGCCACTTTTCAGAGAATATGAATGACAAACACAAAAACTTTTCTTTCGCTCATGGTTAGTGTTTGGCTGAAACCATTTATGATCAATCAACTGTGTTTACACTTTTTAAATCATAATGAAAACAGAAACTACCCAAAAGACCCTGATCAAAAGTTTACATACCCCAGTTCTTAATACCGTGTATTGCCCCTATTAACATCAATGACAGCATTGTGGATGAGGCTCTTTATCTTCTCAGATGGTAAAGCTGCCCATTCCTCTTTGCAAAAAGCCTCCAGTTCCTGTAAATTCTTGGGCTGTCTTGCATGAACTGCACGTTTGAGATCTCCCCAGAGTGGCTCAATGATATTGAGGTCAGGAGACTGAGATGGCCACTCCAGAACCTTCACTTTATTCTGCTGTAGCCAATGGCAGGTCGACTTGGCCTTGTGTTTTGGATCATTGTCATGTTGGAATGTCCAAGTACGTCCCATGCGCAGCTTCCTGACTGATGAATGCAAATGTTCCTCCAGTATTTTTTGATAACATACTGCATTCATCTTGCCAACAATTTTTACCACATTTCCTGTGACTTTGTAGCTCACACATTCCCAAAACATCAGCGATCCACCTCCGTGTTTCACAGTAAGAATGGTGTACTCTTCATCATAGGCCTTGTTGACTCCTTTCCAAATGTAGCGTTTATGGTTGTGGCCAAAAAGCTCAATTTTGGTCTCATCACTCTAAATGACTGTGTCAGAATATTTGAGGCTGGTCTCTGTGCTGTTTGGCATATTGTAAGTGGGATACTTTGTGGCATTTGCGTAGTAATGGCTTTCTTCTGGCGACTCAACCATGCAGCCCATCTTTCTTCAAGTGTCTCCTTATTGTGAATCATGAAACAGCCACACCACATGTTTTCAGAGAGTCCTGTACTTCACCTGAAGTTATTTGTGGGCTCTTCTTTGCATCCCGAACAATTTTTCTGGCAGTGGTGGCTGAAATTTTAGTTGGTCTACCTGACCGTGGTTTGGTTTCAACAGAACCCCTCATTTTCCACTTCTTGATTTGATTTTGAACACTGCCGATTGGCATTTTCTATTCCTTGGATATCTTTTTGTATCCCTTTCCTGTTTTATACAGTTCAACTACCTTTTCCCACAGAGCCTTTGACAATTCTTTTGCTTTCCCCATGACTCAGAATCCAGAAACGTCAGTGCAGCACTGTATGTAAGATGCAAGGGTCTGTCAGGAGTCCAAAAACTCATTGACCTTTTATACACACACACTAATTACAAGCAAACAGATCACAGGTGAGGATGGTTACCTTTAATAGCCATTCAAACTCCTCTGTGTCAACTTGTGTGGATGTTATCAGGCCAAAATCACCAGGGTATGTAAACTTTTGATCAGGGTCATTGTGGTAGTTTCTGTTGTCATTATGATTTAAAAAGAGTAAACACAGTTGATTGATAATAAATGGCTTCAGCCAAACACAAACCATGAGTGAAAGAAATGTTTTTGTGTTATTCATATTCTCAGAAAAATGGCCAAGAAATCAAATTCTGCCAGGGTATGTAAACTTATGAGCACAACTGTAATATCCTCCTTTACGAAAAACTTGGCCTTGATGGACTCACTTTAAGACCACTGCTCAGTATATGCAGGTCATGTCTCCAAGGACTAGAAGGTACTGCTTTTAGGGCATAATAGTGCGTAGCCAATGTAGAACAGGTTTAAGCATACACTCACTACACCTCAGCCAATGGTAAAACTTTGTGTGGTGTTTTTTCCGGGACAGGCAAAAGTCTTTTGGGGGGGGACCAAGGTAAGCCTTACCACTCTCATTCGTCTCACCCCCCTCCCCCTTTCCGGTTCTACACCTTTAACCTTACTGTTTCCTCTTCCACCTTCCCCTCTCTCTTCCCTCTCCTAACACCCCCTCCTCCATCTTTTTTTATTCTCTTTCTCCTGCTCTTCCTGTCCTGCTCCCTGCTGAGTGAACTCAGACCCAGAGGAATGGCGTGGAGAGGTGAATAAGTGGAAAGTTGGATTGGAAGCATTGAGTTGAGCCAGAGCAGAGAAGGAGCCTTAGCATCTGAACTTAGTATAGGTTTTGGGTATGAACTCCATTCTGATGGTACTGAGCTACCCAGTCCATTTAGCATCTGGGATCACTCTATATGACTTAGGTGGAGAGGTGGAGGGGTGTGCGCTAAAGAGTTTTGGGCTCAGAAGGTTTACCCTCTTTTCACTCCGGGGTTGTGATTTTGTCTTATTGTATTGCTTGTACGTACTGAATTGTTATCCTTGGTTTGGGTTACAGACTGGTAACCCCGTCTTTCTTTTTCTGTTGTATATACATTTATTTTTATGATAATCTCAATAAAACTCTTATGGAACAAAAAACATTTAAAATCACAGTATCTTGTTTGCTTCGTTAGAAGTTTCTTACTTGACTTTCTCCAACGGTGAGAACTAATAAGTCACTGGTATTATCCTCATCCAGATCTGGCAAAACAACAGCAGGTGCTGCCATAGTTTCAAGAGATACATGGGTTGGATCCATGGTCCATATGGTTGACCCTTCAAAAGACAAACAGCAGTAGGTGTTATGAGAACAATCCTGTTATACATTTAAATTCTCCTATTCCACTAAAGTTTCCAAAGAAGAGTCTGATGCTAGCACTGTATAGCTCTGTGTACAATCCTTATGTTGCACTGGCTGGATCTATGACCTATAGTCCCAAACACAGACTATACTGTAACGCTTTATAAAAAAAGGAGTTTTTAAAACCGCTTACCTGTAAAATCCTTTTCTTTGAAGTACATCAGGGGACACAGAGCCATAGTAGTTACTATGTGGGTTATAGGCCACCTTCAGGTGATGGACAGCACGCCCTAAATTAAAAAGTGCACTCCCTATATAACCCCTCCCACTACTGGGAGTACCTCAGTTTTGTAGCAAAGCAATACACGTGTATACCAAGAAGGGAGGGACCTCTGTGTCCCCTGATGTACTTCAAAGAAAAGGATTTTACAGGTAAGCCGTTTTAAAAAATCCTATTTTCTTTTCATACATCAGGGGACACAGAGCCATAGTAGTTACTATGTGAGATGTCCCATAGCAATGCTAACTGAAGGGAGGGAGACACAATTGTAGGGCACCAAGAGACTAGAAGACTCATATTGCAGCCTGCAGTACACTGTGGCCAAAGGCGAGATCCTCATAAGCTTTTACATCTACTTGATAGAATCTGGTAAATGTATGGATTGAAGACCAAGTTACCGCCTTGCAGATCTGAGTCATAGCTTAGTAATGCACTGCCCAAGAGGCACTAACAGCCCTGGTGGAGTACTCTTTAATATGAAAAGGAGGAATTTTCCTCTTTAAACCATAAGTTTGAACAGATCACTTGTAACTATGTAACCCATTTAGAAATCGTAGATTTCGATTTTACCTCTCCTCTTTTAGGACCTTCTGGAAACACAAACAAAACATCCGTTTTATGAATCTGAGCAGTCACTTTCAATAGACCTTGACTGCTCTCACCACCTCAAGAGAATGTAGTGACCTTTCTTCCACAGAAACCAGGTTCTGGAAAAAAATGAAGGCAGAACAATATCCTGGTTTAAATGAAAACCCAATACTACCTTCGGTAGGAATTCAGGATGAGGTAGCAATACAACCTCATCCTTATGAACAACCAATATGGCTCTTTACAAGAAAGAGCAGCCAACTCTGATACTCTTCTTGCAGAAGATATGGCGATCAAGAAAATTATTTTTCCCCCATCAAGAGAACCAAGGGAATATCTCCATATTGGCTCAAAAGGCTGCTTCTGTAAGCCGACAGGACTAAAATTAAGTCCCAATGGTTCAGGGGTGACCAAACTGGAGGATTAATCCGCGTTACCCCATAAATAAATTTACGAACCAGAGATTGAGAAGCAAGTGGACATTGAAAAGAAAGACCGATAAGGCTGACATCTGGCCTTTGATAGTACTCAAGGCCAGCTTTATTTTTAATCCTATCTGTAGGAATTCAAGGATCCTACCTATGACATATTTCCTGGGGTGCCAATCCCTGGATTCACACCAGGAGACATATGCCTTCCAGACTCATTAGTATATGACACTGGAGGCTGGCTTCCTAGCAGTAACCAAAGTAGAAACTACTGAAGCTGACAGCTCACGGTCTTATTTTAGAATGTGGGTCTCAATAGCCGAACCGTTAAACTTAGCATTTGTAAGGAAGGATGGAATACCGGACCTTCTGGCCACAGTGGTAGGGACCAAGGGTCCCCTACCACCATCCTTATGATCTCGGAAAACCAAGATCTTCTGGGCCACAAGAATCACCTCCTTCCCTTCTTGCTTGATCCTGCGAAGAAGGCGCAGAAGGAGAAGAGGAGGGAAGCATAGATCAGTCAAAACTGATCCCATGGAAATACCAAGGCATCTGTTTCGTATGCTATCGGATCACTTGTCCTTGACACAAAGTTGTAGATCTTGTTGTTGAACCCGGACGCCAATAGGCCCACGTCCAGAACTCCCCATCCTTGGCATACTGACAGAACGATGCCGGGGTGAAGAACCATTCTCCCGGAAACAATAGTTGGCGACTTAAGTAGTCCGCCTCCCAATTCTCCATTCCTGGAATGAAAATTGCTGCTAGACAAGGAATGTTGCTTTCTGCCCAAGACAGAAAAAATAATTAATCTCTTTCTGGGCCGCACGACTTCTCGTGCCCCCTTTGTGATGGATATAAACCACCGCTGTGGAATTGTCGGATTGGATCCTGACAGGACAATTTTATAGTCTGAGCGTCCAGGCCTCCAGCGCCAAGCGTACTGCCCGAATCTTATAGAATATTGATGGGCAAGGTCATCTCTGATCTGGACAATGTCCCTCGGACAGACGCTTCTTCCAGGACTGCTCCCCAGCCCAAAGGGCTGGCATCTGTTACCACTTTCTAGGTAACCGGTAGAAAAGCTCTTCCTTTTTGAGGATTCTTGGATATCAACCATAAATTGTGGCTCTGACGCACTTTGTCGGATAAACGCAACGGGAAGTTCAGAGTTTGGATCTTCTTGTTCCAAGTTGACAGGATACTGTTTTGCAGCAGTCTTGAATGGAACTGCGTATAAGGAACGGTCTCGAAGAAGCCACCATCTTTCCCAATAAAAACATGAAAAGATAAATAGAAGGATTTTTCTTTGTTTTGACCCACTGAATCAGTTCCTTTAAGGAACCAATTCTTTCCTGGGATAAAAATACCCCTTAGTGGGCTGTATCTATAATCATCCCTAAGTACTGCAATCTCCTTGATGGTTTTAAGGAGGATCTTACTACCCAAGTATTCCAGGTAGCTGACTGCGGTAACCAGACCTTGGTTTAAAACAGGCTACCGATTGACCAATCAAGAGTAGATCGTCTAAGTAGGCTAATATCGTTATACTTTGAGCCCTTAACCTGGCTAAAGGAGGAGCCAGGATCTTGATACAAACTTGAAGTGCAGTAGCTAGCCCAAAAAGGTAGAGCTATAAACTGGAAATGAAGATTTTCTACCTCGAAGCGTTGAAATTTCTGGTGAGCGGGGAAGATCGGCACATGGAGATAAGCATCCTTGATGTCGATAGACGCCAGAAGTTCTCCCCCTTGTAGGAAGGAGACTACTGATCGGATAAATTCCATGCGAAGAGAAAGATTTCTTTTTCTCTGAATCCTTAGGAACGTTTGATTTGAGAAAAAACGAGGAGACGGGAACTCTTGGAACTCCAGATTGGAGCTATTGAGGAAGTCCCTCATTCATCTTCCTCTCAGATCCATGAGAACTGCAGAAGAATTCCCCCTATTGAGCTAGCGGGGCGCCTCCTGATAAGGAGGATACAGTTCCTCCCCAAGACCTCTTTGTGTCCCTGGGATTAACCCTGAGGATTACCTACTGAACCTGATGGCGGAAGCCATCGTGACTGCCTGGAGGCTGATGCCCCTGGCACAAAAGGAGCTTTACTTAAATGGAAAAAAGGGGGTACTTTTCCCACTAGAATTTCTTTGGATGAATATTCCAAACAACCTCAATTAGCTGTTCTACCACAAAAGGAAGACTAGCCAGGAGTTTCTGCATGGTGAAAGGAAGTTTATCCTCCGCTTATGTGCGTTCCTGCACTCATGTGTTCAGCAACAATGTGACAGAACCGTGTATAGCACCTGGTATTCCCAGGCTGTACAGGTACCAGGTACAAACCGCCATAGGCATCTCAGCTGTTGTCTGTTTGACTAGTTTATAAGCCAGCACCTGCCTGAGAACCTTGTGGAAGTTGTACAAAAGGAACTCACAAGCCATTATTGCAAGCATAAAGCTGCCATAATTCTGGGCCTGCTGAGCAGGGTCCTAGAACACCTGGTAAACTGGCCTCACAACGATTAAGCAATTACTGTCAGCCAGGCTGCTCAATCTGCCAGAGAAAAAAGTTTGTGTTTTTTTTTGTTTTTTTTTTTTAAAACAGGAATTCCAACTTTATTCGTCGGATGCCTAAGCATTTGAATACTGTATGCCGAATAACAGCTCTTAGTGAATTTCCTCCACCATAGGATAAAGTGTAAAAACTTAACTAGGAGGAAAATACCATTTATCTGGGAAATCTTCTCAGATACAAAAAAGGCTTTTCCAACAATAAATGGACAGGAAAAAATCATGCACAGTCTGAGGAGGCTTTAACGAACCCAAACACCTAGTTAAGGGAGCATAAATGTGGAGTGGACCATTCAGCAAGATATTGAAACCAGCTGGTTCTCCCACATTTGACACCTCAGAAGAGGAGTCATCAGCCTCATCATGCTCCCCTGAGGGGATTGGTCTTCTCCCGCCCCTAGTTCCCCCGTTTGAGGGTCCTGGGCAATGAAAGAGAATCTGTGCGATTAAAGTCGCTAAACTTTTTCTTTTTTTTTTTTTTAAAAACCCATCATGGCTGAGGGAAAAAAGAACCTTTGGTAAAATACACAGGGGCTGCAGTGTTGAAAACAATTGTAAACATTTCGTGCCCCTGATGCTCACTCTAACCAGTCACTCCCTCTCAGGGGAGGATGCCATGTGTAGAGATGAGTAGGCTTACCAGAGCTAGAGGGGGACTCCTTTAGCTCTATTTCTGGGGGTGTTTTAACACTCCTTCTGACCTTAGCCCGATGCACACAGCAAAGGTACCATCAGAAGAAATCTCATGCACTGCTTGAGCGATAGTCCAGCTCTGCTGCTGTTTATCAATGTCCAGCCTGATGCAATAGTAAATGGGCCAAAGGAATGCCTGTGTCACCAACCTCTAACGCCACTTTGCTCCTGTGTCCCTCCACAGCTGCAACAATAGATATGGTGCCTTTAAATCATGCCTCCTCGTGTTTGGACGTCTAAGGACGCCAACACTGCGCTTATCCCCCCCTGCGTTAGCCACGGCTTTCCCATTACCTCTTTTTTTTTTTTTTTTTTGAAGAAAATTCAAAGGGATTTCTTAGAAAACTCCACTTACCTTTCCCCGCCAGTGTTTTTCTGTGGTAAACCAACAGACCCAATCTCCACCCTTCACCGTGGGTTCCGTTAAACCTTCAGGAGCTGGGGACCCTAGAGGGAACCCGCTATAGCACCCTGCCAGTAAAACTTTATGGCCTTACTACCAAAAGTACTGGATCCCATGGTTCAGCTCTCTATAAAGAGAAGCATTCACAGACAAAACCTCGTTTCTTCGGATACGAGGCCCGGGTACCATTCAATTTGGCCCAAAAAAAGACACTTTGAATGGATCCGGTCAGCATGGCTAGCCCCAGCAAGGATTGCTCCAGTGGAGCTCAGCACAGCGCATCTTTACTCATGACCAACACCTTAGACACTGGCGAAAAAACTGAGGTACTCCCAGTAGTGGGAGGGGTTATATAGGGAGTGCACTTTTTAATTTAGGGCGTGCCAGTGTCCATCACCTGAAGGTGGCCTATAACCCACATAGTAACTACTATGGCTCTGTGTCCCCTGATGTATGAAAAGAAAGCATTCCTGTGCAACTCCTGTGTGTTTCTATGTGATTCACTGGCTCCCAAGCAATGCATCTGCAATATGTGCTTTTGGGTGTTAAGAATATATTGGAACCCACAGCAGATCACAAAGGCATTGTATTTTGAGCGCAGTGTGGGAAACTTGCACAGAACGTGCCTTTCCCGCACTGCGTTCTGGTGTGAAACGGCCCTAAAACAACCCTGGGGCTAGGATAAACAACAAATTAGTGTAAAGAAAATGTTAAATTCTGCAAGAGAAACTGAAAACTTCCAAGTTTTGGATATATGTTTATATCCAATATATGTATATAGCGCACAATTATTTGGTATATTCCTGCCCAACTGTATTGCTGAGATGCAACATGGTTTCCTTTTTTTTTACGGAAATGTGTGGAAAAAAAACCTACAGGCAACATAATAAACTTTAGAACAGCTTTGGAAACATGCCCAGTGTATGCTTGTGTCTGTTTACTCACTACAGCAACACGGATACTGAGCCACTAATCAATTCTTTCTTTGAGTTTTCCTTCAACTAACTTTCAACAACAGAAACTTTGGCGAGATAACCAAGAGGGGGCAATAGGATCCTAAAGATCCAAAACTAGAGAACAGACTCACAAGAGGAACTCCTGGCACTCAGCCAGCAAGGTAAGCCCATTTTTGCATACATTTGAGGGTTCAGCATTTCCTATGTGTGGTAGGTATTTTAGGATAAGGGCAATTTTCTCCCCTTGAATAGAAGACTTGATTGATGGTTTTATTTGTTTAGGTTGTCTGTCAATTGTTAGATTTTTGATGTTCAAAAAGGACATTTCAGGAACTACACAGACCAAAAGTACTACATAGGATGGTAGTTTGACTGACAGGTCAATTTAAGGTGGACAGGGAACCACAAGGGGTAACCAGGTTACCAAGTCTAAGCAGTCACAGAACAGGGTCAGCCTGAAGGACCATGTAGATCAAACAGCAGCAGCATATATAGCCAAGCCCCATGAACCCTGGACTACCCATCCATTAAGCGTATGAACTGTGTGGACAAAAGGTGACAGAAAATGCAATGTTAGATCTAAAGGTTGCTTTGATGTCAATTTATCCCAAAAAAGTATGGTACAATATGGGTCAAAGTAGTCGATACCAATACATGGTAGGCAGTTAGAAGTGGCTGAAGAAAAGCCAAACCACGTCAGTGTGACTGAATTATTCCTTCAAACTGCTGATAAAATCATGAACTTGTGGACAGAGGCGGAAGTAAGTGCTAGGAACAATTTGATAAATATGAGAGTCAACATCCTCTACTTAAAAAAAAACACACCCAGATGGTAAATACAACTATAGTAGCAAGCACATAGCATTAGACGTCAAAGGGAAGAAAACTGATGAATGGGATGGCACAACCACAACACTTGCTTCAGTAAGGATATACCCCATAAGGGTGCAAAATATCCATGATGCTGGGCGTAACCTGGATGGTATGGTCCAATGGTACATTTCTTTCACTCCCTGTGACATGCAACTTATATGACTAAATGCCAAACCCCAATAAGAAGCCACAGAAGTTCCTTATGAAGTTGAATACAGTCCTTATCATTTAAAGGTGCTCCTGGGATGATACAGACAGGATTTTAAAAGGCAGCATGTGTTAACACCCATCAAGCTGTTGAAGTTAGGGATGCCTTATGTAGGATACATTATCAAAAATTGGAGGTAGTGATTATCTGCTTGAAATGGCCAACATCCCTCTAATGTATGAAAACACTGTTTTTCCCTAGGGGTGGGACTTTAAAGGCACAGGAGTGTAACAAATATTGTGAAATTCAAATTTAAATGGTATAAAAAAAAAAAGTACATCTAGTAAGACAAATATATATAAAAGCAATTCAAGCTAAAAGCGCTGAGCTAACACACAAAGGGGTAGCAAAATGAATCATGTATCTATAATATAAAATCTAGAAGATAAAGAACGTATTATACATATGTTATACATTAGATGGCAGGGAATGAGGCAGTTGTTGAAATGATACTCACAATGCCCACAGTTCCATGAATCACAATCAGTCAGCACATGAGAACAGTAAAAAGATATGATTGACCACAGAGAGCCATAGGCTCAGCATATACACCCAGAGAAAAACAGTGGATACAAAAAAAAAAATGAGAGTCTCCGGACCTTGAACAGGAAACCATAATCATGTATACTGGGACCAGATGGCATCCCTGAGGGGGGGAAAGAGGGGTATACAGTATTTTATAAGTATATTACTAAGACATGTCCATATATAAAAAAAAAAATGCAAAGATATATGAGCCAAACTTATTTTGCTTCCACATGTACACATACCTATGATAAAAGTGGGTAAACATAAATGGAGGTTTCCACTGGATATTTGATAGAGGGTTGCATGATAACCTCTAATTGGTGATATATTTGGTGGGCCAGGCACTCATCAACTGAATTCTGCCTGAGAATCACTGATGGGAGAGAAAGGAAAGATACAAGATAGGTATGTATTAGGTAATGATGTCTATGTGATATAGTATTATAGTGACCAAGTGTAAACAGATGAAAAGCATAAGACCACATACCTGTAAAGCTTCCAAGTCCTGATATAATTACAGAAATTCGTATGGAGCTATGAAAAACAGCCCACTGAAATCCCAGTGCTACGAAACAGCAAGTTTTGTACAATCTGGGAACAGATGATGATGATGGATGATGATAAGCCCATATCCAGTACATCTGGAGATAAAAGAAGGGAAACCTGTATATGTTGATTGTCACAGTACATTGTACGGAGGCAACAGTAGCCATAGAAGGAGATATAACTCAAAAGATAAAGGTGAAAAGAGAGCCTCACCTTCAGTAATTACTAGGGACAATGCAACTTATAGATAAGGGAACTTTATTACACAAAAATATCAAATAGTAATACAAAAAACACTGGATAGAAATCCCATCACCAACACCTCAGTAAAAAATTTAAATAGACAACGTTGTCTTAACAAGATCCAGCTGCGTCATAAACATCTACACAAATACATGTCAAAATAGCATCCTTGGGGTAATAGAGCAACTGATACTATGGTGAAGTGAAATCACTGTTGACACCATAGATAAAAAGATATTCCCACAGTGTGCGGGGATGGTTGAGCAGAAATGGGGACTATGCGAGTACAGCAAGGGGGGGACAAACTAGTTTCGCCCAATCAGCTTTTGGGCGAAACTAGTCGATTGACGTCACCATCGATGTCGGGTTGCTAGCCCGCACATGCTCACGGGAATCAGCGAGTACCACGGCATCCATCTTCACAAAGGGACGCCGAGACCGCTACAGGACCGGACCACATCACACTGCACCCGGCGCTGACCTAGTGCCTGACCACCAACCAGGCCACATCCCTGATCTAAATCCCACTGATGTGTAGGCTGGAAAGCTATAGCCATTATCCACGCAAGTCCACACTGGTTCCAGGCTGGGTGAGCGGACCTGTTGGTCCATGCACTATATTCCTATGTTGTGTTTTTCTGTACTGCAGTGAACATTGGTCACACTCAGCATAATATCCCATGCTATACACTGGACTGATATCCAAACCATTGCTACATTGTTAACTATACATGGCCTTACTGCAATACTACCTACCAGCTTCACCCTCCTGTGGAAAACCCTGTATTTGGGATACATATTTGTACTACTAATGGCATGCGAGTGCCTGGAGTTGCTATCCACGGTGGTCATGGGAAAAAAAATTGTCCCCCCCCCCCCCCCCGCTGTACTCACAGAGCCCCTATTTTTGCTCAACCATCCCCGCACACTGTGGGAATATCTTTTATCTATGGTGTCTCAACAGTGATTTCACTTCACCATAGTGTCAGTTGCTCTATTACCCCAGGGATGCTATGTTGACATATGTATGTGTGTGGATGTTTATGACGCAGCTGCATCTTGATCAGACAACGTTGTCTATTTTAATTTTTTACTGAGGTGTTGGTAATGGGATTTCTATCCGGTGTTTTTTGTATTACTATGTGATATTTTTGTGCAATAAAGTTCCCTTATCTATAAGTTGCATGGTCCCTAGTAATTACTGCAGGTGAGGCTCTTTTCAACTTTTTCTTTTGTATTTTATTTTTGATTACCAGGACCGCACCCTATTGAGGTGAGCCAGCTATTTGAGGGACGCTGTGTTGCTCTCATACAGAGCCTTCCCAGCCCATACACCCCAGTGAGCTACTAGCTATCCCCTGGTTTTCTTTCCCTTTATGGGGATATCTTGCATTTATATGGCTATTGCCAAGTGAGGGGAACTCCCAAAAGGGGCTAGAGACCATGCTCCACGTGTGGAAGTGCAAGCTTCCTGTGTCCACAAAGGAGGAAGGTCCCCCAAGTATGCGGAGCACAGCATCACCCCGTGCCCACAACAAAGATGGTGGTGTGGGTGGAGTGACATCATGCACCCACCTACACGCATGCGTGGGTCCATTGTGGCCGTGAGTGACAGCACTGGGAGGCGTATTGAAGGTGAATCGTGGGCAGGGGCCCGCCCCTCATCAGAGGACCAAGGGGGGAAAAAAAAAGAAAGAGGAAGGAAGAAGAAGTTAAGTGTGATCGACTGATGGAGGCATAGAATGGGGGCACCACGATAATCAGTATAATGGAATATGAATACAGGGCATGCAACAAAAGGATAAAAAGAGCACATTGAGCAACTCATGGATGTAGGGAACGCATATAAACACGACAGAACATGCATTCAGAATAGATTAGTACAAAGGAACATTCCTAGGACACAGGTTGGTATATATGTTGATTATATGAAGTTGCGGGGCTATAAGATCAAAGGCTGAATTCCAGGTTACTCAATTATTTTTTCATACCTCCAGAGGTGAATCCCTCAAAAAAGAGTTTATAAATGTACCACCTCATTGAGGCCTGGAAAGTGTGTGGCCTTGAGGGAGAAAATCCATTTAAGTTCTCTCTGAAGGAGGAGCTTGTTCCAATCTCCTCCTCTTGGATTAGGATACATCCTATCAAGAACCAGAAATTTGATCTTGGGAAATTGCCCATTGTGAAAAGTGGTCACGTCTCCCCAATGGTAGATCAGGGTGGCATCCCTTCATACTCCAAACAGGTTTGGATATTCTGGTGCAGAATTCAACCTTGTGGCTGGGCTCATAAAAAGGAGCCACAATCGCATAACATTAGACCACACTATGCATTTTGCAATTAGCAAAATGGTGTGCCCTAAAAATTTGACCATTGGGCAATCTACATGAGGGACCCACACATATGTACCTGCAGAAATTACAGGTATAAGGGTCGCCTCTACCCTCCCCCTTGAATTCACTCTGGGAGATATTATCTTTGAGGTAACATGTCTAAAAGTTATAGATGGTGTTTGGGATATAAATCTGCCCACATAGTGATACATTGATAGTAAATGCCAATACTTCTGTATGACATTTCGTATTTTTGTATGTTGGTTGGAATATTTGATTAATATCCTGGTTGTATCATCTAACTTTTTATACTTCTTTGTGCCATATAATAGATCGCTCCTCATGTTCTTCATTGCCCTCCTTTATGCTTTTTTAAGACATGATTTTGCATAATCCTCTCAGTCTTTTTTGCTAAATCTTTGCTTCATTTTTAAAAGGATGTCTCATCTGAGCAATTCCTCCTTGTTCTTAGATATTGGCTGTAGGGTATAGAAGTCAATAAGGGCTGCGGATGGAAGCTAGGAGGCATGTAACAGAGTTGCCTGCAGTTGGTTTGCGAAAAAAATGAGTCATGATTACATTGTCCTCACCACGAACGACAGTGACATCAAGAAAGGTCACCTCATTGGGTGATAGGACATGGTGAATGCAAGATTGAATTGGTTCCTGTTGAGTCTCTCCAAGTAGGTGGATAGCAACTCAACAGGACCATCCCATATGATGAACACGTCGATGTACCTGTGCCACATGATGATGTGATCAGTCTACATCGTCCATCTGTTCATCCGACATGAGCATGCGTTCCCACTCCCCCACGTACGGGTTAGCGTACGATGGGGCACAGCATGTCCCCATCGCCACCCCCTGCACCTGGAGGTAATGGGAGCCATCAAAGGAGAAACAGTTGTGATTGAGAACAAATTCCAGGGATTGGATAATAAAGTCACTGTAGGACCATTCATCCTCTGCTCGTTGAGACAGGATGTGATTGATAGCTGCCAGACCCAAGGAATGGGGAATTGAGTTGTACAGTGCCTCCACGTCAATAGTGACCAGAATCGCGTGGGCAGGTATATATAGGCCATCTAACATTTTAAGAAAATGAATGGTGTCCTTGGCATATGATGGAAGGCTTGCCATGTGGGGCCTAAGATGCTCATCTATTAGACGGCTCAGATTCTCAGTGATGGAACTGTTGCCAGAGATGATAGGATGGCCAGGTGGATTTAAAGTGTCCTTGTGTACCTTGGGAAGTGAATAACAGGTTGGAATCCTAGGGTTTTCATCAGGGCGTATAGGAGGGCAATGGAGAACACTAGGAGCAATCTATTATGACACCAAGAAGAATAAAATGTTAGATGATACAACCAGGATAACAATCAATAATTCCAACCAACATACAAAAATGCGAAATGTCATACAGAAGTATTGGCATTAACTATCAATGTATCACAATGTGGGCAGATTTATATCCCAAACACCATCTATAACTTTTAGACGTGCTACCTCAATTAAAGATCATATCATCCAGAGTGAATTCAAGAGGAGGGTAGAAGCGTCCCTTGCACCTGTAATTTCTACAGGTACATATGTGTGGATCCCTCATGTAGATTGCCCAATGGTCACATTTTCAGGGCACGATATTTTGTTAATTGCAAAACGCATGGTGTCAATATAATGTTATGCGATTGTGGCTCCTTTTATGTGGGAAAGACGAAGGGCGAATTCTGCACCAGAATATCCAAACATGTTATGCGATTGTGGCTCCTTTTATGTGGGCAAGACGAAGGGTGAATTCTGCACCAGAATATCCAAACAGGTTTGGAGTATGAAGGGATGCAACCCTGATCTCAACCATTGGGGAGACATGTGACCACTTTTCACACTGGACAATTTCCCAAGATCAAATTTCTGGTTCTTGATAAATCTTAATCCAAGAGGAGGAGCTTGGAACAAGCTCCTCCTCTAGAGAGAACTTAAATGGATTTTCTCCCTCAAGGCCACACACTTTCCATGTCGCAATAAGGCGGTAAATTATAAATTTGTGGGATTCACCTCTTGAGGTATGGGAAAATAATTGGGTAACCTGGAATTCAGGCTTTGATCTTATAGCCCTGCAACTCTGAACTCTGCACATATTTATAAATCCCAACATGTGTCCTAGGAATGTTCCTTTGTACTAATCTAGTCTGAATGCATGTTCTGTCCTGTTGTATGCGTTCCATACATCCATGAGTTGCTCTATGTGCTCTTTTTATGGTTTTGTTGCATGCCCGGTATTCCATTGTACTGATTATTGTGGTGCCCCCATTCTATGCCTCCATCAGTCTATCACACTTGACGGTCTTTTTCCTTCTCCCCCCTTTTTATTTTCTTACTTTAGGTCTCAATTGGGCAGGTTCGACTTCATGTATGCCCGGGATGCATGGACCGTTTGGTCCACAGTTCGGGTGTGTGTAACATTCCATTCCTACCGAGCCCTTGGCCAGGCGGCATCCCTTGGCGGGTCCTTTGGGATGTGTGGGTTTGTGAGCTGTGCTCCTCCCCATTTTGAACTGCATCCACTTTGCCACAGACTTCACTGTGAGGACCGGCGCCTTTGCATTGATATGCACAGACACCTGGTCCTCTGATGAAGGGTGGGCCCCTGCCCGTAATTCACCTTCCATACGCCTCCCAGTGCTTTCACTCACGGTCACAATGGACCCAGGCATGCGTGTCGGTGGGTGCTCCTCCCTCGCCACCATCTTGGTTGTGGGCATGGGGTGACGCTGTGCGCCGCACACTAGGGGGACCTTCCTGTTTGTCGTATACAGGAAGTTTGCGCTTCTACACGTGGAGCATGGATTCCACCCCCGTTTGGGGAGGTTCCTCTCACTTAGCAATAGCCATATAAATGTAGGAGAGTTGATATCTCCATCTATGGCTACTGGTGCCTCCGTACAATTTAATGCAAACTGTGACAATCAAAATATACAGGTATGTTTCCCTTCTTTTATCTCCGGGTGTACTGGATATGGATAGCATCATCATCTGTGGCAGAGATCCGTTTACTCCCTATGTTCCCAGATTGTACAAAACTTGCAGTTTCTCAGCACTGGGATTTCAGTGGGCTGTTTTTCATAGCTCCATACAAATTTCTGTAATTATATCAGGACTAGGAAGCTTTACAGGTATGTGGCCTTATATTTTGCATAGGCATTGGTTTACACTTAAAATATATAAAAACAAGAGAGAGCGCACGCCAGCCCTAGTGTGTTATCGTTTAATAGATGAAGATAAGTGTATAAAAAACGAGGGTTGCACTCACAAACATCCAGCGTTAAATGGCATAAACAGCTCCATAATAGCCTCCTCTCCTGGTCTGTAGGGATCAGTTAGCTCACAGCAACTAGTATTTCAGTAAGCACAGACCGCCTGCTGCTGTTTGTGACTGCAACCCTCGTTTTTTTATACACTTATCTTCATCTATTAAACGATAACACACTAGGGCTGGCGTGCGCTCTCTCTTGTTTTTATATATTTTCAGAATTATGTCTACCACCCAGTGGACTTTTGGGAGAGCTGCAACACCTTAAGCGAGGAATATACATACAGACTGTTTACTGTTGGAATAGGTATAGTGGGGACTAAATTGACTAAATTGATGTCCTTTTTTTCCCCACAAATAGAGCTTTATTTTGGTGGTATTTGATCACCTCCGTGGTTTTTATTTTTTGTGCTATAAACAAAAGAATAGCGACAAACAAAAACAAAAAAAAAAAAAAAAAAACGCACACACACACACACACACACTTTTACTCTTTGCTATAATAAAGGGGATAGATTTATGGCATTTTATTTTTTTTCTTACTAGTAATGTCGGCGGTCTACGATTTTTATCAGGACTGCGATATTGCGGTGGACAAATTGGACACTTTTGACACATTTTTGGGACCACTGACAATTATACAGTGATCAGCGCTATAAAAATGCACTGATTACTGTATAAATGTCACTGGCAGGGAAGGGGTTATCACTAGGGGGCGATCAAGGGGTTAACTGTGTTCCTTAGGCGTGTTCTAACTGTAGGGAGGATGGGACTGACTAGGGGAAGAGAGAGATCGGTGTTCATACTTAGTATGAACACACAATCTGTCTCCTCTCCTCTGATCCACACAAATCTCGGTTCTTACTCTGTCATGAGCGATCGCGGGTGCCCGGCGGGCACTCGCATTGGCTCCGGGCACACGCTGGGGGCCTCTAGTGGCCAAAAGGCGAAAAGACGTAAGGTAACGTCGATTTGCCCAGCCGAGCCAACCTGCTGCAGTAAAACTGCAGAGGCTGGTCCGGAAGTGGTTAATACATACCTATCCTGTAGCTTTTCTTTGCCATCAGGGACTCTCAGGTAGTATTCAGTTGAAGAGTGCCTGGCCCACCAAATATATCACCAATTAGGGGTTATCATACAAACCGTGTTAATTTTGGCAGCAAATTTCAATTTAGTTTTAGTCTTATGCTGCGTACACATGAGCGGACTTTGACCAGACTGGTCTGACGGACCGAGTCCGGCGGACAATTCGACTGTGTGTGGGCTTCATCGGACCTGCAGCGGACTTTTTCGGTCGAAAATCTGATGGACTTTAGATTTGGAACAGGTTTCAAATCTTTACATCGGAACTCCGCCGGACCCAGTTCCTATCGAAAAGTCCGCTCGTCTGTATGCTAGTCCAGACAAAAACTGATGCTAGAGCTATTGGCTAGTGGCTATCAACTTCCTTATTTTAGTCCGGTCGTACGTCATCACGAATCCGTCGGACTTTGGTGTGATCGTGTGTAGGAGAGTCTGTTTGTTCGGAAAGTCCGTCGGGCCAGTCCGGTCGAAAAGTCCGCTTGTGTGTACGCGGCATTAGTCTTAGGATTAAAATGCCATTTTAGTTTTAGTCCCATTTTAGTCTTCTGCAATTGTTTTAGTTTTAGTCGTATTTAGTTGACTAAATCTCCAGTATATTTTAGTCAACTAAAATCTCCAGTACATTTTAGTCGTCTAAAATCTAATGGGTGCAATTAAAAATTGTAAACATTTCTCTACAATTTCCAAACTCATTATATACTGCTGGAGTGAAAAAGCTAAGGTTATTATTTTTATGGTATTGAGGTATGAACATGCACTACAGACCAGTGTTAATTTTGAAGTCAAATTTCAATGTAGTTTTAGTCTTTGTCTTTTGACTAAAATGGCGTTCTAGTTCCATTTTAGTTTTTTTGACTAAAATGCCATTTTAGTTTTAGTCATATTTTAATCGACATAAATAGTATTCATTTAGTCGACGAAATTAACACTGCATGCAACCCTCTATCAAATATCCAGGGGAAACCTCCATTTATTTTTACCCACATTATCATAGGTATGTGTACATGTGGAAGCAAAATAAGTTTGCATTATACATATTTGCATTATTTGTACATTTTTATATGGACATGTCTTAGCAATATACTTATAAAATACTGTCTACCCCCCTATTCCCCACTCAGGGGCGCCATCGGGTCCCAGTATACATGATTGTGGTTTCCTGTTTAAAGTCCCGAGACTCATTTTTTTGAATCCACTATTTTTCTCTGGGTGTACCCGCCATAGCTGAGCCTATGGCTCTCTGTGGTCACTCGTATCTTTTTACTGTTCTCGTGTGCTATTGCGATTTATGGAACTGTGGGCATTGCGAGTATCATATTAACAATGGCAATAAAAAGCTGGCAAAAGCTGCAACCAATGGCAACATTATCCAGAAATGCTGCCGTCTGTGTGCCAAAGCTTATTTAAAGCGGAACTTTAGTAATTTTTTCATCTTTGCATCTATTAAATCCTTTACCCTTGTTTTAACTTTGGATAGTAAAGCATTTTTTTTTTTCGCTAGTAAATACCTTATACAGCCCACTTCCTGTTTGGTAAAAAGCCTAGGCTTATGACATAATGCACAGCTCTCTCTCTCACTCACGCTCGTGAGAGTTTGCCGGGAAGGGGGGGTGGGATGAGTCATAAGAGGGCCAATGAGAGCTGCGGAGCTGGAGGTGCCTTCTGTGTGTCTGTAAATCCAGGAAGTGGACAGCAGCTTCAGCTGCCCACAGTTAAAATGGATGCAGCCAGACTTATTGGAGGGAGATTTCTGCAGCATATTTGGCAAGTACAGATTCATAGTATATATAAAATAATATGCAAAGTGGTTGGAGGGAAGCCACTCAGAATGGCAAAGATGTTTTTATTACAAATTATGTGAGCAGACAGCAGTTCCTCTGTAAAATGGTCTGTTGCCAAGTTAAAAACTGTTCTGTGGTCAGGTGAATCGAAATTTGACATTCTGGCAACCATGGGCACTGCGTCCTCCGAACTAAAAAAAGAGGAGAGGGACCTTCTTGGCTTGTAATCAGTGCATTAGTGCATATGAAATGGGCAGCTTGCACATCTGGAAAGGCACCACCAATGCTGAAAGATATATCCAGGTTTTAGAGCAGTATATGCTCCCGAGACAATTTTTTTTTTTTCTTATTAAGAAAAGGCATTGCATATTTCAGCAAGACAATGCTAAACCGTATATTGCATCTATGACAAACATAGCTTCCTAGTAGAAGAGCACGGGTGCTTGACTGGCCTGTCTGCAGTCCAGATCTTTCACCAATTAAAAATATTTGGTGCATCTTGAAATGAAAAATACGACAAAGAAGACCCAGGACTGTTGGGCAGTTAGAATCCATTATTAGGCAAGAATGCAACAAAATTCTTCTCCCAAAACTACAGCAACTGGTCTCCTCAGTTCCCAGACATTTAAACAGTGTTGTTAAAGGAAGAGGGAATGCTACACTGTGGTAAACATGGCCCCGTCGCAACTTTGAGACGTGTTGCTATCAATTAAAAAAATTACCTTAAAAAAAAAAAAAAAATTAACTGGCACATTTTCTTGGTTTAGACATTTGATATGTTTTCTATTTTCTATTGTGAATTATGGGTTTATGAGATTTGCAAATCAATGCATTTTGTTTTTATGCAGATTCGCACAACTTTTTTGGAATTGGGGAGTATACACACACACACACACACACACACACACACATATATATATATATATATATACACACACACACACACACACACATACATACATATACACACATATATAAATACACACACACACACAGTATCTCACAAAAGTGAGTACACCCCCTCACATTTTTGTAAAAAATTTTTTTCATGTGACAACACTGAAGAAATTACACTTTGTTATACAAGCTGTACACTCACTACTTTAAATTGTAGCAGTGTAAATTTGCTGTCCCCTTAAAATAACTCAACACACAGCCATTAATGTCTCAACCGCTGGCAACAAAAGTGAGTACACCCCTAAGCGAAAAGGTCTAAATTGGGCCCAAAGTGTCAAAATTTTGTGTGGCCACCATTATTTTCCAGCACTGCCCTAACCCTCTTGGGCATGGCATGGAGTTCACCAGAGCTTCACAGGTTGCCACTGGAGTCCTCTTTCACTCCTCCATGACGACATCACGGAGCTGGTGGATGTTAGAGACCTTGCGCTCCTCCACCTTCAATTTGAGGATGCCCCACAGATGCTTAATAGGGTTTAGGTCTGGAGACATGCTTGGCCAGTCCATCAGCTTTACCCTCAGCTTCTTTAGCAAGGCAGTGGTCATCTTGGAGGTGTGTTTGAGGTTGTTAAGTTGGAATACTGCCCTGCGGCCCAGTCTCCGAAGGGAGGGGATCATGCTCTGCTTCAGTATGTCACAGTACATGTTGTCATTCATGGTTCCCTCAATGAACTGTAGCTCCCCAGAGCCGGCAGCACTCATGCAGCACCAGACCATGACACTCCCACCACCATGCTTGACTGTAGGCAAGACACACTTGTCTTTGTACTCCTCACCTGGTTGCCACTACACACACTTGACATCATCTGAACCAAATAAGTTCATCTTGGTCTCATCAGACCACTGGACTTGGTTCCAGTAATCCATGTCCTTAGTCTGCTTGTCTTCAGCAAACTGTTTGCAGGCTTTCTTGTGCATCATCTTTAGAAGAGGCTTCCTTTTGGGATGACAGCCATGCAGTGCATTTTGATTAAGTGTGCAGCAAATGGTCTGAGCACTGAAAGGCTGACCCCACCCCTTCAACCTCTGCAGCAATGCTGGCAGCACTCATACTTCTATTTCCCAAAGACAATCTCTGGATAGGACGCTGAGCGCATACACTCAACTTCGTTGGTCGACCATGGCGAGGCCTGTTCTGAGTTGAACCTGACCTGTTAAAACGCTGTATGGTCAAGGCCACTGTGCTGCAGCTCAGTTTCATTGTCTTGGCAATCTTCCTATAGCCTAGGCCATCTTATGTAGAGCAACAATTCTTTTTTTCAGATCTTCAGAGTTCTTTACCATGGAGGGGCCATGTTGAACTTCCAGTGACCAGTATGAGAGAGTGAGAGCGATAACACCATTCACACCTGAGATTTTGTAACACTAACGAATCACATGACACCAGGGAGGGAAATTTGGACGTTTTCACTTATAGGTGTACTCACTTTTGTTGCCAGTGGTTTAGACATTAATGGCTGTGTGTTGAGTTATTTTGAGGGGACAGCAAATTTACACTGTTATGCAAGCTGTACACTACTTTGTGTCATTTCTTCAGTGTTGTCACATGAAAAGATATAATAAAATATTTCATACAGTACTGTGCAAGTTTTAGGCAGGTGTGAAAAATGCTGTAAATTAAGAATGCTTTCAGAAATAGAAGTGTTAATAAGTTTTATCAATTAACAAAAATGAAAAGTAAATGAACAGAAGGGGCAATCCAAATCAAAATTTTGTGTGACCACCCTTTGCCTTCATAACAGCATCAATTCTTCTAGGATCTAGGTACATTTGCACACAGTTTTTGAAGGAGACCAGCAGGTATGTTGTTCCAAACATCTTGGGAGAACTAAGCGCAGATCTTCTCTGGATGTAGGCTGCCTCAAATCCTTCTGTCTCTTCATTCAATCCCAGACAGAATAGTTGAGATCAGGGCTCTGTTTGGGCCAAACCATCACTTCCCAGGCTCCTTGTTCTTCTTTACACTGAAGGTAGTTCCTAATGACATTGTCTGCATCTTTGGGGTTGTTGTCCTGCTGACACCAATCACACGCCTCCTTGATGGTATGGCATGATGGAGAAGTATCTGTCTGTATTTATCAGCACCGAGGACACCACTGATCCTGAGCAAATCTCTAACTCCATTTGCAGAAATGCAGCCCCAAACTTGCAAGGAACCTCCACCATGCTTTACTATTGCCTGCAGACACTCAATATTGTACCGCTCTCAAACAAATTGCCACCTGCTACAGCCAAATATTTCAAATTTGAACTCATCAGTCCAGAGCACCAGCTGCCATTTTTCCGTACCCAGTCCCTATGTTTTCATGCACAGGACGTGGAAACAAGGGTAAGCAACTCAACTATGCATGAAAACACAGGAAGCTTAGGAACACTATTACAAACTTTTAACCTTTTCAAGTATATAACTTTACTTATTAGAGAATCACCAAAGTAGATGCACACAGAGAGAAACACCAGACTACAGCAAGCAAAACCGAAGTACTCATGTAAATTCATGGCAGAAATGTGAAACCTTCATTAAGGCCTGAGTGGGCCCTAGATCCCAAACTAAAAATCCATCTTGCTTTAGCTCTCAGCAGCATTCTATCCAAATCGCCCCATCTCTGTCCCAATTTAATGTACGGCACAACCCAAAATTTTAGACCATCGGGTTTACCACCATGTTCCCAAAAGTGCCCCGACACTGGTCTATCCTTCAAAAAGTAGATCTCTTGATGTTCCAGGGCATGTCGCCTTAGTTTCTGAATTGTTTTCACAACATAGTATAGTTGGCAAAAAGATGGTAATAATGTGCAAAGAGAATTGGCAGCTAATCTAAATATGTATGGTACACATGATACAATCGATAGTAGTTTGCCAATAGACCAAAGGGTCTCTTAGCATGATGGAGCTCCTGTCTGAACTGAATGCCTGTTTGCCTCTTAGTAGCAATTAAAACATACGAATAAGGGTTACAGATGGCAGCTGCCTTCACTGCACATGTTGCTTTGTGTTTGAGCACAAATTTCATTTTCTAATGTAAAATTACACTTTTTTCACCCTCGACGAACCCCTTTTATGGGTGAAACATGTTGAGTTTTGGGGTTGGGGTACTCACTTGCTGATATGCTTTATATAATCAGGGGCCACAGGGTAAAATTAAAAAATGGTCTGGTGTGGAAGGTACTCTTTAGTATGACCAGTTTTTGGACAGAAGGAAATGTTTCTCTTCATGGAAAACACAAAATAATTTTGAATACTACTTCCAGACTTTTTACGCCCTGCATCCACCTGCAGGTTCATGATTTTTACATTTTTGCCAACATACGTTATTTTTAGCTGTGTATGAATAAAAAGGTGTGTTTTAGGGCTTAGTGGGTTCTGTGCGCAGAGAGATTGACGCACAGCTCTTGCGTTGATCAGTTGGGATTCCCACAAAGCAGCCCGTGATTAATTCAATTCTAGATGGACAGGCTAATTTATTGGTTCATAGCCCCAAATGATCCAAAATGGCTCAAAATTGACATGGTCCAGAAACATTTAGACCACATAAAAGGTGAATAAAGCTTACATCCAAGGGTCCTTTTTTAAAAAAAAAAAAAAAAAAATACAATTTCTTCATAAATTTAGGCCAAACTTACATACTCTTACGTCTTTGAGAAAAAAAAAAAAAAAAACCCAATAAGTGTATAATAATTGGGTTTGTGTGAAAGTTATGTCTACAAATTATGATATATAGGAGGGGGTAAAGCAAGTATTGAACACGTCATCATTTTTCTAGGTAAAAAAATTTCTAAAAGGCGCTATTGACATGAAATTTTCACCACGTCAGTAACAACCCATGCAATCCATACATATAAAGAAACCAAAAGAAATATATTCAGAAATTAAGTTCTGTGTAATAAAATGGAATGACAAGGAGAAAGTATTTAACACGCTAACTGAAAAGAATTACTTCATACAAAATCCTTTGTTTGTAATAACAGCGTCAAGACACCTCCTGTCTTGCATTGCTTAGGTGTGATTTTGGCCCATTCTCACACTCACACACACACACACACACACACACACAGTCTTTAAATCGTGAAGGTTCAGTGGGCCTTTTCTATCAACGCTAGCTCTTTCCATAGACTTTCTATTGGATTCAAGTCAAGGGATTGGCTGGGCTTTGTGTTTGTTTTGCTTAAATGTCCACCCTTGTTTCACCTTCATCATCCTGGTAGATAGCAGCAGATTTTTTGGAAGAATGTCTTGGTACATTTTTCCATTCAACCTTCCTTCAAATTACATGAAGTTTGCCAGGACTGTATGCTGAAAAACAGCCCCACACCATGATGTTCCCACTTCGAAACTTCAGTGTTGGTATGGTGTTTTTGGGGTGATGTGCAGTGCCATTTGACCTTCAAACATGGTGTGTATTATGGCATCCAAAGAGTTCAATTTTGGTCTAATCGGACCAGACTATATTCTCCCAGTATTTCACAGGCTTGTCTAAATGTTGTGCAGCAAACTTTAAACAAGCTTCAACATGCTTTTTCTTTAGCAATGGAGTTTTGCGTGGTGAGCATGCATACAGGTCACAGTGGTTGAGTGCATTATTTATAGTTTTCTTTGAAACAATTGTACCTGCTAATTCCAGGTCTTTCTGAAGTTCTCCACAAGGGGTCCTTGGCTCTTGGACAACTCTTCTGATAATTAGTTTTACTCCGCTGTCATAAATCTTGCGAGGAACACCTGGTCGTGGCCAGTTTATGGTGAAAATATGTTCTTTCCATTTCTGGATTATGGCCCCAACAGTGTTCACTGGAACTTTCAGAAATTTTGAAATCTTTCTGTAAATAATGCCATCAGTATGTTTTGCAACAATAAGGTTGCAAAAGTCTTGAGAGTCCTTTGCTTTTACCTATCATGAGATGTTTCTAGTGTGACACCTTGGTAATGAGTCACTTTTTTTTATAGGCCATCACCTGAGATTGAACCAGCTGATATTTTGCACTGACAAGGGGCAGGATTGCTTTCAAATTACCGATAGATGTCAGTTGGTGTCTGGGCTTTCCACGCCTTTTTGCACCTCCATTACTTCATGTGTTTAATACTTTTTCCTTATGCCATTGCATTTTATTTCACAACTTAATTTCTAAACTTATTTGTTTTGGTTTCTTTGTATGTTTAGATTGAGTGGGTTGTTACCAACATGTGGTGAAAAGTTCATGTCACTAGCACCTTTAGAAATAAATTTACCTAGAAAAATGATGACGTGTTCAATACTTAATTTACCCACTGTTTACTGGAATTTACACAGCTATGACTCTAACCTGGTAATGACAGTGATCAGCGACTTTATAGTGGGACTGTGATCATGTGGTAGACAATCAGGTGCTAACAGACCCTGCTAGTGGTGGTACACTAACTGACATCAATAGTGACACTAATATCGTGAAATTTTTAAGCTCGCTGAGGGGTGATGGCAAGGGTTTGAAGAAACATGCCTTGCTGTACATTCTTAAAATGGAAGCGGACTCACTTCCTCTACAGAATTCTCACAGAATGCACTGGTTCCTAACAACTTTATTAACACTTTCTAAGAGAATACAATATGTAACTACTAGAAAACAGCTAAAACTATACCAGAAAGGGAACAGTAGGTGGCACCTGCGCTCTGCATTTAACTAGCTGGTGTAAATCAAGAAAACCCAACATGTGGTTTTAAGCAACATAAATACAAGTAACTAAATGGGACTTTATATGAGGACATTTACAAAAATGTACCTCCATCCCCAAATTGCATGCAAAAAACAAAGAGATAGGGGTTTTTGGGACTTTAAATGAGACATGCAGCTGGGAAGGTGACACAACATGGTAATGATATAAATGTCTGATAATTGCACCATAAATGCGACCGCATCGTATTGCATAGTAATAAATGCATAAACAGTAAATTAGAATAAATCAAGGAAACTTTATTTCATCATAAGGTATATATTGTTGAGACATCATAAAACAACATAATGGCATAGCAGCCTATTATGGTCATCATGGTACCAAAGTAAGAATTCATCAGACTAATATTTGCATACGACTGCATCATAATAATAATAATGTCTGGTGAATGGACCACATTAGTGACCAAATAGCTTGCATGTATACAGAGTAAAAGAGTATGACATATAAATGAATATTCCATGAGTATGAACCAAAATGACAAGGTGACCCATCAACATAGCAGCACGATGTGGAACGCAATGGTGAGATAAAAACAATTACATTTTGAAGTTGTGTATCTTCACAATAATATAATAACATAGCAATTGGTGGAATCCAAACGGCATAATCTGGTAGAAATGTAGGAGGGCTGTTAATGTGAATAGCATCTAAGAGCTCTACGCGTTTCATGGATCTTTCCAATCTTCAGGAGCAGATGCAATGTAATTGTCTATAAAAGATATTAAAGAAATTCTCAGGGGCTGATCACAGGGCAGGTAGAAGAAATTGTTGTAATATGATCTTAAAGTAGCAGTGATGGTTAAAAACCATAAAAGGTTACTTACGAAGAACCTATGTAGATGGGTGGAGGGCACCGAGGGTGTGAGCCTGTCAGGGATAAAAATCAAACAACCCCGGGAGCTGAGGCGGCACCTAAAAGGCGACTTTGTGGGGAATTGTTGAAAGTGAAAATCACATCTTCATGTTCTAAAAGAATGAAAAAACTAAAAGTGACTTGATTTATTCTAATTTACTGTTTATGCATTTATTACTATGCAATACGATGCGGTCGCATTTATGGTGCAATTATCAGACATTTATATCATTACCATGTTGTGTCACCTTCCCAGCTGCGTGTCTCATTTAAAGTCCCAAAAACCCCTATCTCTTTGTTTTTTGCATAAATACAAGTAAACCGAGTAGAAGCCGGGTGGGCAGAACACTGCTGGTCTGACATCATGGGATGTCACTAACAGTCTTTTGCAGAAAACAACTATACTTTGGCCTCATTCTGCTGGAAGCTCTTGACTTCAACTTTATGCTTGTCCTCACTTGGCAGTACTCTGGTGACCAGACCTAAAAAGGCCACTCATTCCTTTGTGTCTGGCAATCTCTCATGAGCACATCACCAGGTTTAAGATTAGGTTTTTCAATGTGCCACTTTCTCCATGGTTGAAGAGTGGAGATATATTGTTTCCTCCACCGACTCCAGAAGGTATTGGAAAGGGTTTGTACTCGTCTCCGCTGACGTTTGTAAAAAGTCCTTTCACAAAAGTCTCCAGCTGGAACACCAAGGCCAGTCTTTTGAGTAACATAGCAGGTGCGAGAATATCTGGATCCTCAGAGTCACTTGAAATTGATGCCAAAGGTCTGGCATTAATGATGGCTGTGACCTCTGCCATAAAGGTCACTAGGCATTCATGGGTAAGCCTTGGAGATCCTAAAAAGATGGAGTCCAGAATTCTGCGGGCTATGCCTATCATCCTTTCCCAAACATCTCCCATGTAAGAAGAGTGAGGTGGGTTGAAAGTCCATGTACAGCCTTGCTTATTCAAGTATCTTTCTACACTGAGAGTGTCCAAGTTGGAAGGAATTTGCAGTTCCTTTGCTGCTCCTACAAAGTTAGAACCTCCGTCAGAGCAAAAGAGTTTCACTGGGCCTCTGATTGCAATGAAATGTCTAAGAGCATTATTGAAACGACTGCCCAGCTTTTACTGCTTGAATGTCCCCCTTTTGTGTACCAGGTCATGACAGACCAAGGACCAAAAACAAAGTCCAACATTCGTGAAAGATAGATCCAAGCTAAGTCTGTCAAATGGTAAATTGGCAATCTTTTGTGCCTGTAATATCTCACGAAAAGTTTACGGCAAATAACACACTTGAAAAGGAACCTGCTTACACATCTCTTAGATCCAACTATCCTCAGTCCAGCAGCTCGTAAAGCTCCTTCAGTAAACAGTTGGCCCTGGTGTTTTGTTTGCTCATGGTAGTGTTAAATGAGTAAGTAGGCAATATGATGATGACCTGGAATCACTAAAGGATGTTTCTCTGAAAACGAACTTGCTTTCTTTTAAACGGCCTCCTACTCTCAACAGACCTTGTACATCTAGGATTGGATTAAGCTTCTTTAAAACACTGTCTTTAGGAACAGGTTTCTGGTTGGCAATGCAGTTAATTTTTTTGGCAAAGACTTCACTCTGTACAGCAGAGCTTATCCTGTTTTTAGATGGTTTTAGGTCAGCTGCTGTGTAGCCCTTTTTAAAGTGGTGCCAACCTCTGCAGTTGTCATGAGTTAGTGGATCCCCTGGATAGGACTGAGCTATGTGGATTAGGCAAGTGATAGCTTGAACAAGTGACTTCCAGGTGGAGAACCTGCTAAAACGGTAGGTTTTAAACTGCTTGAGAAAAGCTGTTGTAACTGAGGTAGAAACCTGGGGGCAGATTTCCTGATCCTTGTCTACATCTATTACATCAAATGTGGCAAAGTCATCAGTGTTGCAGTCTGGACTGTGCAGGAAGGTGGGACCTGAGAACCACGATGTACTTTCAAGGTGACTGGCTGCAACAGATTTGGTTGCCAAGTCTGCAGGATTGTAGTCTGTAGACAAAAAATGCCATTGTTCTGGGTGGGTGGACCTCCTTATGCTCCACACTCTTATTGACAGACATAGAAATGTCTAGTTTCATTGTAGATGTAACCTAGAACTACTTTACTGTCTGTGTAAAACTCAGTTTCTTGAATCTGAAGGTTTGACTCCATTGCCTTTAGTTCAGCTAGCTCTAAAGCCAATACTGCAGCACAAAGTTCCAATCTAGGCATGGTGTGTTCAGGGAGTGGTGCAAATTTTGCTTTACCCTTTACAAACCCCACATGGCATTGCCCTTTAGTGTCTACGGTCTTAAGGCAATTGCTGCTGTAGCCTACCTCAACAGAAGCATCAGAAAACACAGTGTGTCTTTGCATCTGAACTTCTGTAGATGGCACAGGGAAATATGGGCGTGGAACGTTGAGGCTAGATAGAGCTGTTAATGAGTCCTTCCACTCTACCCATAGGTTCTTCCTGTGGGTGGAGAGAGGGTCATCCCAGTCTAATGTCCCACAGGTTAAGTCTCCAACAAGTAGTGCTTTACTCCGGATGGTAACAGGAGCTGCAAAGCCTATAGGATCATACAGGCTGTTTATGATCGACAGGAAACCTCTACGGGTAAAGGGTTGTTCCTCCGCATTTACTTGGAAGGTAAAAAAGTGTCCGATTTTAAATCCCAAAGCAAACCAAGGCGGCGTTGTATGGGAAGGGAGTCTGTGCCCAAATCTAAGACTTTTTAACTCGCTAGAATGATCTTGGGCAGGAAAGGCTTCTATAACTTCCCTACTGTTGGAAGCAATCTTATGGAGTCTTAAGCAAGCATTGCCTGAGCTATTTTGAGGAGACCGATTGCGGCTTCATTTGTGGGTAGTGATTTCAAAATGGTCATCTACATAAAAATCCCTGTCCACAAATTGTCTGACATTTGACCCATACTCAGACACTCTGCTAGAGTTGGGGAGTCAGAGGCCATAAATAAAAAACTGCAGGGGAAGAACTGTTGCCAAAAATGTGCACCCTCATGCGGTATTCTGTGATGTCACCAGAGGGGTTTTTGACCCTGAACCAAAAGAAATCTCAAAAAGTTTCTGTATTCTTTAACAAGAAAGCAATGGAGCATTTGTTTTATGTCTGCCATGAATGCAACTGAATCTTTCTGGAAGCGGAGGGGTACTCCTAACAGTCTTTTAAGGTCAGGGCCATCATTTAGGGAGACAACCTCATGCTTGGCACTGGAGTCAAACTCTACTCTGATCTGCCCTGGCTTCTTAGGGTGATAGACTCCAAATATAGGCAAGTACCAGCATTGAGGTTTGGGGCTATCTCTGCATGACCATTCTTGAATATTTTCTCCATGAAGGAAAAGAAGTGCTCTCTCATCTCTGGTTTTCATTGAAGATTGTGTCTTAAGGAAGTAAAGAGTTTATATACTTGTCCCGCAAAACATTGTCTTTGTGGCCTAAAGGGAAGATGTGCAACCCAGCTATTAGACTCATCTTTCTCCATGCTCTTTTCCATAACAGGAAGAGCCTATCCTCAATGGACATTGCTACCCTATTTTCCTCCTTTGCTCTCCTGAACACTGTGCATCCTAAGTTGTCTTGGTCACGGTCATAGGTATTGCTGTCACAGAGGGAACTTCTGAAAGGAAGAGGTACAGGGTGACTGTGTGGTAGCTCCTTTATGAGGATATTATTTTGACAGGGCTGGAAAAGAGGATGACCATCCTCTAGTGTACTAGTGAGCAAGTTATTGACAGATGTCAGTTTGTGTGCTCCCCCAGGCAAACATCCCCTATAATGACCCACCCAAGATGCAGTTTTTGGGCATATGGGGCGTTGTGAGGGCCATTGATCTGCTGTCTTGATTTGTGGGCTTGGAAGATATCTCTTCCTAGGAGCAAGATTATCTGAGCCTGTTCATCTAGTTCTGGTATGAGATGCGCTATGAGATTCAGGTGAGTCTGGTGAACTGCTGCATTTGGTGTGGGGACCTCGGATCTGTTGTCTGGGATCTGATTGCACTCTATTATGGTTGGTAAGGGTAGGCAACATGTCAACTAGAGGTCGGCCGATATATCGGCCGATATTTGGCTTTTTTTACTTAATCGGCATCGGCTGATTGTGCTGATAAAAAAGCCGATTATAACTTCAGCGGGACTTGCAAATGACTTCTGTAATAGAAGTCAATGCAAGTTTTCTGGAGTTATCTGTGGAGAGGATTCTCTCCTCCTCTGGGCAGCCTGCCAAGTCTGATAAGAAGATACATTTGCATCTTTTCAAGTTCTTTTATCAATAGACTGAACTCCATGTGTAGAAGTCCTCAGTTTAACCATTTAAAGACTCAATCTTTTCTGATACTTGCTGCTTACAAGTAAAAATCCTGTATTTTCTGCTAGAAAATCACTTAGAACCCCCAAACATTATATATATATTTTTTAGCAGAGACCCTAGGGAATAAAATAGCGGTTGTTGCAATATTTTATGTCACACGGTATTTGCGCAGCGGTCTTTCAAAGGCAATTTTTTTTAAAAAAATTAATGAAATAAAAAAAAAAAAAGCTGTAAAGTAAGCCCATTTTTTTTCGTCCAAAAGTTTTGATTACCTGTTTTTGTGTATTTAATATTTAAGATATAGTTTTTTTTTTTTTTTTTTAATCTAAATTATACATACAAGTGAACTGATTGGAGGTTTGTTTTGTTTAATGTTTAAATGTAAAAAAATTTCTGTATCACTTACTACTTAAGATTGCTTTCACACTGGAGCGGGCATGCGTTGACGGTAAAACGCTGTTAGTTTTAGCGGCGCTTTACCGTCATTTTAGCGGCACTATTCGGCTGCTAGCGGGGCGCTTATAACCCAGCTAGCGGCCGAGGAAGGGGTTAAATGCGCCCATGAAGCGCTGCTGCCGAAACGCTTTGCAGGCGATTCGGCAGCGGTGCACATTCATTTCAATGGGCAGGAGTGGTGGAGGAGCGGTATACACCGCTCCAAAGATGCTGCTTGCAGGACTTTTTTTTAACATCCTGCCATCGCATCGCCTCAGTGTGAAAGCACTCGGGATATCACACTGAGACTGCAGGGGAGCCGTTTTACAGGCACTTTACAGGCGCTATTTTTAGCCCAAAAGCGCCTGAAAAACGCCCCAGTGTGAAAGGGGTCTAACTGTTAGATTTTATGAGATGAAGGGGAAAAAAAAAAAGAAAAAAAATCGGCCTAATATATCGGTCCAAAAAAATCGGCATCATATATCGGCCATCGGCCACCGCGATTTCTAAATATCGGCATCGGCCAGAGAAAAACCCATATCGGTCGACCTCTAATGTCAACATCTATAGATTCTATTTGTAGGCCATCAGCCTTCTTCCCGCCGTCTCGACTGTACCTGCACAGGTCCTAAGGGAGTAAGGCCTGCTGGCGCCCTTAATGTTTAGAATGTTAAAAAACACAGATCTAGCTAGTGACTTATTACTCTGATCATCCAAGATGGCATAGGTTTTGAGGGCTGAGGCTCTGCAGAACTGTGGAAAGAAATGTTAGTTTTGTGCACTGCTACATGAGCCCTGTGTTGCTTAGGGCCAGAAGAAGTGACATAAGACACTGGAAAAATGAAGCTGGGATCATCTTTCGTTCCTGCTTGTAAGTCTACAAATTCCACAAACTCTCTAAAAGGGTGGATAAGGTACATTGTGTTTTCGTTGTAGTTACAGCCACGAGTGATCCATCTCTCGTATAACTCATAAGGACGTTTTTGTGCTAAAGAGTTAATACCTGTAGCTGAGTCAAGAAAAGAAAGGCCAGGCAAGTCTCCTTCTGCTTTAGCATTTTGTAACTCCATACACAGGTCACTGAATTCTCTGAATCTCTGGTAACCCCTTTCTAGGTATTTTTGGGAAGTCCTCTATCCTTTTGAATAGTGTACTCTATAGCCTCTGGCGAGCCAAAACATCTATCCAGTCTGTTCCAGATGTCTGTAAGGCCTATTTCAGGGTGGTTTATATTAATGTCTCTGATTCTCTTGGCATGCTCAGCAGAATTATTGCCAAGCCACTTTACAAGGAGATCTAACTGTTCCCTGCAGGCTAGATCTAGGCCAGTGTTGGCGAACCTTGGCACCCCAGATGTTTTGGAACTACATTTCCCATGATGCTCACCTAAACTGCAGAGTGCATGAGCATCATGGGAAATGTAGTTCCAAAACATCTGGGGTGCCAAGGTTCACCATCACTGATCTAGGCCTTTGATGGCACTCTGGAAAGAAGATCGCCATGCTCTGTATTGCCGGGGGCGATCACTGAATTTGACAAGTCGTGGGTAACTGTGTGGTGTATAAGCATACCTGGTAGAAGTCTCCTTGTTAGGTGGGCTGGGGTCATACTTGCATAAGGCTGGCGGCTTGTTTCATACTTGTTTCATACTCCTTTGGAATGAAAGCAGGTGCTCAATGCTTGTATAAAGGCTGGGTATCTTGCGGAGTAGAAGGTTTGGTTGGAGCTGGATAACCCGGATCTTGGTCAGATTTTTCTTGCTTGTAGCACTGGGGTTCTAGGTCAGGCTCCTGCTGCTTTGCTTGATGCAACTCTCTGACATCATATTTGATCTCTTGCTGTGGAGTACTGCTTGGGTTAGAGTGCTGGTAGATATAATCTGAAATGCGCTGCATGGAATCTTGGTGGTCCTCCTCTGGACCCAGTATGTTGCTACCTACTCTTGACTCACCGTAGGCAGCTGCTTCTAATGCTTCTGCAATGGTGACAGCAGTGTCTCGGTCCACTGCCAGCCTCTCCACGTTAGCTTTTAAGATAGCCTGCTGCATTTTCAGAGATGCCTCTTGCTGAGCTAGTTCAGGTGCACTTTTTCCTGCTCTCTCTCCTGCCTCACCTTTTTTGCATCAAGGTGTGCCTTTTCTCTTTTCATCTGCAACTCTTGGTCTGCGAATGCGGCCCTGGCCTTCGCTGCTTCGGCTTTAGAATGGGCGATTGCTGCTGCTTTTGTGACAGATGACTTGGATGAGCTTACGTGAGATCGTGTTTTCTAAGAAAAAGCTTGACTGCGAGACATGGCTGTGGTGGAGAAGCTGTCCTGCTGTGTAGAGACCACTGTAGTGTTATGTGCGGGATGCTGCATGACAGAGCGCGTCTGAGTAGCCTGGCTGCTTGCTTCACCTGCTGAAGGGCTGTTTCATCTAAGGCATTTGACTGCATGGACACTGTGTAGCCCCGGGCTGTACAGTCTTCCGAAGTCTGCTTTTCTTCACCTCAGAGGTCAGCAAAAATGTCACTGTTCTGTCTCTAGGACAGAGAGCTAAACCTTTCTGCTCCATAAACTCCAGATACCATATTTCTTTTGATCTTAAATTTATTGGAACAAGCCAGGTGAAATTTTTAAGCTCGCTAAGGGGTGATGGCAAGAGTTTGAAGAAACATGCCTTGCTGTACATTCTTAAAATGGAAGCTGACTCACTTCCTCTAGAGAATTCTCCCAGAATGCACTGGTTCCTAACAACTTTATTAACACATTCTAAGAGAATACAATATGCAACTACTACAAAACAGCTAAAGCTAAACCAGAAAAAGAACAGCCTGCGCTCTGCATATAACTAGCTGGTGTAAATCAAGAAAATCCAACATGTTGTTTTAAGCAACAAACACAAGAAAACTGAATAGAAGCCTGGTGGGCAGAACACAGAGCCCTGTGTGTTTGTTAACAGTACTCTGTGCTGTAAGCCAGTGACAGCGCAGGTTAGCAGGGTGTGCATACATGCACACCCCTAACCCAAAACAGACTGGATCACGTACGTGATCCAGTCTGCCCGTGCCTCCCACCCACGATAAATGTACTGTGGACAGGTGGGCAGTTGCTGGTTAATGACTGGCATGGTCCCCCTGGATTGGTGTAAGGCCAATGGGGTGTCTTTATTTTGAAAGGTATCAAAGTCTTTACCAAAAAAACTACAGACCAGTTAGTTTAACTTCTATAGGTTAGGAAGATACTGGAGAGTTTAATAAAAGACGACAGAGTTTTTGCTACAAAATAATATTTTTAGTCAGCATTGATCCATGAAAGACCGAAGTTGTCAAAACAAATTGGATTTCTTTTTGAGGAAGTAAGCAAAAAACTTAAAGACAAAAGAAGTGGCTATGGATATACAGTGCCTTGAAAAAGTATTAAAACCCAGTGAAATTTTCCACATTTTGTCATGTTACAACCAAAAACGTAAATGTGTTTTATTGGGATTTTATGTGATAGACCAACACAAAGTGGCACAAAATTGTGACGTGGAAGGAAAATGATTTTCAAATTTTTTTTACAAATTAAAATCTGAAAAGCGTGGCATGCATTTGTATTCAGCCTCCCCGAGTCAATACTTTGTAGAACCACCTTTCCCGGCAATTACAGCTGCAAGTCTTTTTGGGTATGTCTCTACCAGTTTTGCACATCTATGAGAGTGAATTTTTTTGCCCATTCTTCTTTGTAAAATAGCTCAAGCTCTGTCAGATTGGATGGGGAGCGTCTGAACAGCAATTGTCAAGTCTTGCCACAGATTCTCAATTGGATTTAGGCCTGGACTTTGACTGGGCAATTCTAACACATGAATATGCTTTGATCTAAACCAATGCATTGTAGCTCTGGCTATATGTTTAGGATCGTTGTCCTGCTGGAAGGTGAACCTCCGCCCCAGTCAAGTCTTTTGCAGACTCTAACAGGTTTTCTTCTAAGATTGCCGTGCATTTGGCTCCATCCATCTTCCCATCAACTCTGACCAGCTTCCCTGTCCCTGCAGAAGAAAAGCATCCCCACAACATGATACTGCCACCACTATGTTTCACCATGGGGATGGTGTGTTCAGGGTGATGTGCGTTTTTTGCCACACATAGCGTTTTACTTTTAGGCCAAAAAGGCGGTATTTCTAAGAGCCTTTCAGGACAACCTTGGAGAGCGTAGCCCTGCCTTCTTCACAGGAAACACATGCAGCCTTTAAATCCCTCCTCTTCCACCATGGCCTCAGTTATTGTGGTCGCCGACAAACTGGAAAACAAAGCACAGATAACCACCAAACCACCATGATAGACACTTAAAACCACTTCTAAGATAAACAAAGGGAGGAAAGTAACAGTTGTCCTGAAAGGCTCTTATTGCGCGTACACACGATCGGACTTTACGGCATACTTGGTCCGGCGTACCGGAATTCGATCGTGTGCGTGGGCTCCAGCGGACTTTGTTTTATCAAAAGTTTGACGGACTTAGATTTGAAACATGTTTCAAATCTATCCGACGGACTCGAGTCCGGTCGAAAAGTCCGCTCGTCTGTATGCTAGTCCGACGGACAAAAACCGAGGCTAGGGCAGCTATTGGCTACTGGCTATGAACTTCCTTGTTTTAGTCCAGTCGTACGTCATCACGTACGAATACATCAGACTTTGGTTGATCGTGTGTAGGCAAGTCCGTTCATTCGTAAAGTCCGTTGAAAAGTCCGCCGGGCAAAGTATGCCGTAAAATCCGGTCGTGTGTGCGCGGCATTAGAAATACCATCACCGGTAAGTCTAACTATACCTTTCTCAAATCGCCTTTCAGGACAACCTTGGAAAGGATAACCGAGAAACTTACCCTAAGGTGGGACTACTGCCTGCAGAACCTTCCTGCCGAAGGCTTGATCTGCGGTGGACAGTAAATCCAACCGATAGTATCGGAGAAATGTCGAATAGTTGGACCAGGTAGCAGCCTTGCAAATTTGTTCAGGCGTAGCACCGGCCCTTTCAGCCCAGGAAACTGCCGTAGATCGTGTGGAATGAGCAGCAATACCTGGAGGGGGCATTTCTCCTTTGGCTTTGTAGGCCTCTGTGATTGCCACTCAAAGCCATCTGCCCAGCGTACTTTTGGAAGCTCTCTCTCCCTTGCATGATCCTGAGAAAATCACAAAGAGAGCATTCGATCTTCTGAATGCTTTGGTTACTGTAAGAAAGTGTAACAAACATCTCCTCACGTCCAGAGTGTGAAAAGCTTCTTCTCCTGTTTGAAGGACCACTCTGTCTGCAAAAACTTTCAAGAAAGGTTCTGTAACTGCCAGAGCCTGGGAGCTCGCTGATTCTTCTTACAGAGGTGATGACCAGGGGTCTGGAATGCAATCTGGCCCACTGAATGGCAGGAATCAATGCCATAAGAAGACCCAAGACCGCCATAGCTGACCTGGCTGAAACTGACAGGTTGTTCTGAACTTGTTTCACCACTGATTGGATCTTCTCCCTTTTTTCCTGCGGTAGAAAGACTTTTTGGAGCACCAAGTTTATGGTATAACCCAGAAACTTCATCTCCTTGTGAGGGTTCCAAATTTGACTTTTCCAAATTTAGGAGCCACCCTAAATCCCTGAGGTGAGCCTGGGACGCCTGGAAAATTGACAAGACTTGTTCTTAGGAGTCTGCGAAGAACAGGTCGTCCAGATAAGGGACAACTGAAATCCCTCTCAACTTCAGAAGTTCCAGAGCTTCCTCCATTATTTTTGTGAAGATTCTGGGGGAGGATGAAAGTCCGAACGGCAGAGCTCTGAATTGGAGGTGCCAGACTGAGGTCCCCAGATCCAGGGCCAAGCGTAGAAAGCATTGAGAAGCCTGATTTATCGGAACATAAAGATAAGCATCCCTTAGATCTAGGGATGCCATGAAACAGTCTGGAGTCAATTTCGTAACTGAAAAAAATAATGTCCATCCTGAAATGCTTATACCGAATTGATTTGTTCAAGATCTTTAAGTTCAGAATCAATCAATACTTCCCCGAAGGCTTCTTCACCAGGAATATGAAAGTAGAAGCCCCTGCCATCCTGAGTTACCATGAGCCTCTTGGCTGTTTCTCTGATTAATGCTCTCCTCGCCCGGCCTGTCAGTTAAGGTGGACGGCTATGTCTTCATAGATTTGCAGTTGTGCAATACTCTTTCCATATTCAGATGATGGATTGAGTAGTGAATATTGATTTATTTATTTCTTGCATTAAGGTAAAAAATGTTTAGGAAGTAGCATCCCCCTTATACTTACTCGAGCCCTCATTCAATCCAGTGCTGTGCCCGTCTGCAGTGGCTTTCTACCCTCACTTCTTGGTCTCACAGGCTTTGCTGTGGCTTTCTATGGGGACACTCGGTGGAAAGGAGGAGCCAGAAGCACTGACAGGGGACCCAAAAGCAGATGTTCGGGGCCACTCTGCGCAATGGAATTCTGGCTCCCCTTTTCTGGCGCGTACCCCTACAGGAAGCCGCTTCCTATGGGGGCACTCGTGCAGGTTCGCAAGCTTGACCCCAAGCTCTCATCATCTGGCTTTGATTGACAGCAGCTCCTCAGCAAAGCCTGTGAGACTGGAAAGTGAGGGGAGAAAGACACTGCAGATGGGCACAGCACAGGATCAAATGAGGGCTCATGTAAGTAAAGACGAGGTAGCGGGGACCTACCTAAACATTTTTTACCTTAATGCAAGGAATGCTCAACTAAACACACAAGCCATGCTTATGTTTCCAAATGGGAGAAGAATCTTCAACGCAGCAAAACCCAGGAGAGACTGGCAACAAATCTGGTCCACAATCAGCTCATGCACTATAAATATAACCATAGCTTGATTCTGCATTTAAATCTGATACTAGGTGGTACACGGTCCCATCATGGCTAGCACACGTTCCCCTTTAACAGTATGAACCTGTTTTTTTTTTGTTTTTTTTTTGAATGTTTGCATTCAAATAAATGATGGAAGTTTTTTATAGCAGTTTTGTGGGTATTTGGTGATCCTGAGATCATGTTTTTTGTACTATTTTTCATGGATCTGTATTATTCCCAATACATATTCAGGTTTATCCTATTTGTTAGAACCAGATTTACCCTATAACATGCTTTTTCTAGTATATTTGGTACAAAATGAAATATTGCATTCTTTATATTGTACTCAAGTATCCACTGATTGTATCATTAAAACAAACGATTGAACGCTTGGACACCGGTTTAGCACTCATTAGATTATTGCTATGCAATAATCATTAGATTGTTATTATATGTATGTAAATATAAAAAGCCAACAGGGGTTTTATCCTCCCCTCTACTCTTCTAAAAATAACATTTTTATTTTTCTGCTGCTGTTGACGGATGGTCAAGAACAGGGGTCTCCAAACTTTTCAAGCAAAGGGCCAGTTTACTGTCCTTCAGACTTCAGGGGGGCCGGATTCTGACCAGTGTGGGTAGAAAATGCCCGGGGGTCAGGCATCAGTGAGAATAAACACGGCCTCAGTGTTGGTCAGTAGGAAGAGGGATAAGGCTCCATCATTGGTATTAGTGGAAGAAATAGTGCCCCATTGTTGGTGTCATTGGGAGGAAAAGTGCCTCATATCAGTGGGAGCAATAGTGCCCCAAGGGCCGGATGAAGGCAAGCAAAGGGCCACATCCGGCCCTCGGGCCGCAGTTTGGAGACCCCTGGTCAAGAAGATGAAAAAAGATTAAATTCTTCTCATTTGATATGCTGCCTTACTCTGAAATATTTCAGTAGAGGTGCACATTATTGGTGACTTACACGTTCAGTGAAAAAGTAGAAACCCCCTTCAGGCTTGAACTGGTGCACAGCAATGTGGCAGAGTCCCACTAATATTAAAACAACTGCTTCTGCTGCTCCTGATCCCAAAGCTGTCTGTTGTCTAGAGATTTTGAAAAGACTAATGTAAAATCAAGCCTCATAGGGTAAATGGCTTACATTTCCCATCTAAAGATACTAATGGAGACTCAACAGCATGTAAAAAAATTTTCAGCAAGAATGGATTCTAGACCTGCAAAAGCTGCTGTTACTTCAGTACATATGGGTCTGAAAAAGGCAATAATTTTCATATGAATATCAAACAAATCTAATGTAGCAAATTTTAAAATTCCAAATTAAATCATTCCTGGAAACAAAATCATGGAGAGACCCTTCTTACCTGTGGATGCACTTATTAAAGTTAGGAGTTTGGATGTTCCAGTTAAAAGACACATGTCATTTTGCTGGGTTTTCAAAACCAGTTGCCCACACTGAATGCTCCTGAGGTACTCCTGAGAATTTCTCTTCCACAGCAAACTCCCATTAATGCCAGAGAGTGCAGAAATACTGGGCTCCTGTTCTAAAACAACTATAGAAGAGAAGAGAAGGTAGCATTGCCGATTTCTGGTTAAAAAACACAGGAGCACAGGAACGTGCACAGAAATAAAGCAATATACACTCAACTACTACTTACCAAGTGAAGTGTTGGCATTGGGTGATACAGACAACAGGAGAATATCAGGTACTCCATCCTTATTCACATCAAACAACTCCATTGGAGAGGACACCTCTGTGCAAAAAAACAAAACAAAAAAAACAAAAACAATCAGAGATAGAGAAATATTAAATATATATATATATATATATATATATATATATATATATATATATATATATATATATATATATATATATATATATATATATATATATATATATATATATATATATATATATATATATATACACATACATACACACATATGTTTTGTCCAGTGTACTAAATAATGAACAAAATACCGTATTTATCGGCGTATAACACGCACTTTTTTTCCCCTTAGAATCTGGGGAAAATCGCGGGTGCGTGTTATACGCCGATCCCCCACTGACTGTGAGCGGAGGAGTGAGCGCCGCCGACATTCATACATAGCCGAGTGTACTCGGCTAGGTTTGGCTAGCTCCGCTCACAGTCACGCCCAGTCCCGCCCTAAGATGGACATAACACAGGGACTGGGCATGACTGTGAGCGGAGCTAGCCAAACCTTGCAGAGTACACCCGGCTATGTATAAATGTCGGCAGCGCTCGGCTCCCCCCACAGAACTACGAGAGGAGCCAAAAGAAGCCGAGAGCCGCCGAGAGACACAGGACCGGCTCTGTGTCTCTCAGCGGCGCCATATTTAAAAACTGCAGTGAGACTACAAGGCTGCAGCGTCACTGGGCAAGGCTGCAAATGACACAACAAGGCTGCAGATGACACAAGGCTGCAGTGTCACTGGGCAAGGCTGCAAATGACACTACAAGGCTGCAAATGACACTACAAGGCTGCAAATGACACTACAAGGCTGCAAATGACACTACAAGGCTGCAAATGACACAAGGCTGCATTGATGGGCATTTAAATGTAAGTTTTTTCCTTAAAAAGTTTTTTTCCTTAAAATTCCCTCCTAAACTGGAGGTGCGTGTTATATGCCGATAAATACGGTAATTGCAGTATTCTGGTCGCCCACAAAATCCAATCACACAATTTTCCTTTTCCAGTAAACAAATTATTGCACAAGAATGAAATCAGAGATTATGCAACCCACTTCAAAATCATAGCATTTTATGGTTCAGTTTTAGCTATATACAGTTGCATGTATAGAATGTTTTATATAATTTAGTCCAGTATCAATTCAACTATTTAAAAAGGCAAGGTTTAGTGATTATATTTATTTTATTTCTTTATAACTTGTAAGACAAATAATTTTGATATGTTGATTTAAAAAATGTATTTTCATTTACAGCCAGGAGGTCGAGTTCTCATTTGTTTACTTACTTTACTTAGCTGTTCTGATGAAAAATCCTGTTAGAAGATTAAGTAGTTTATGATAAAATTTACACAGGATGGAATCTGCAGTAGGAGAATCCTGCTAGGAGACCAGGTGCTGTCAGTGACAGCTTGCTCTCCACGCTGTGAGCAAACTATATATTCTGGAGCACATATATGTGGTGCCTTGGAAGAAAGTCCTGTTCCGCAACACAGCTGTAAAGAGGTTATGCCTACTATAAAGAATGAAGGTTTTACCCATAGTAATAGTGGGGAAGCTGTGCATTGTTTAACTGCAACTAATGTAAAAAAAATAAATACATATTAAAAATTTAACTGTGGTGTTTCATACATAGAATATGCACAGTTCTAAAGAACAAAGATTACATTTTTTTGTACTCAAAACTCTTTATTTGAAGTTCACTGAAGAACTGATGGTTCAGAAACATTTGGGTTATACTGCCACCTGCAGAAGGATTTCAACACTGGCAAATAAAAAAAAAAAAAAATATAATAATAATAATAATAATAATAATAATAATAATAATAATAATAATAATAGGCTAGTCTGGTATAACCCCTCCCACTGCCAGCATGCTTTTGTTTTGTAATAAAGCAGTGCCAAGGACAAGACCATAAACATAAAGGAATGGGACCTGTGTCCCTCAATGAACTCAAAAGTATTTTATGGTGAGTACAAAAATTCTATTTTCTTTCCCATTCATTGAGGGACACGGGATTCAGATACATTTGGGATGTGCTTTTTACCAAACACATTTGGTTGAACTGGATGGACCTGAATCTTTTTTCAACCAGATTAACTATGTAACAGAATACATTTTGACCTAAATTTATGAAGAAATTTGATTTTAGTGGATAGGCTTTATAACAAAGTAGTCAAAAATGAGGAAAGCAACAGGGTGAGACTTTAGATGAAGTGCGTGAATGCAATAAGGTAAATAGGCTTTTTAATGCTTGGAATTGATATTATGATTTTATGTATGTTTATACCCTTTATGGACCAATAAATCTTCCCAATTGTTCACCTATATACCTTATTGCATTCACGCACTTCATCTAAAGTCCCACCCCGTTGCTCTCCTCATTTTGACTATTACAGGGATGGAAACACATGACCTTACCAGGCCATGGTTTCATATAAAGTCCCAAGGGATGGAAATATGTGGCCTTACCAGGCCATAATTTCATGTAAAGTCCCTAAACCTTCTCTCCTTTAAATTATAACAAAGTAGAACATATAGTTTAAAAAAATAAAAAAAAAAACCCAGTGGTGATCAAGTACCGGCAAAAGAAAGCTCTATACTTGTAAAAAAAATATATATAAAGTTAAATTTGCGTACAGTGTTGCATGACCAAGCAATTGCCTGGTCACAAAGGAATTAAAAAACTTTCCAGAAGTAGTTAAAGAGACCCTGTCACCAACCAAAAACTGCAGATAAAAGCACAGAAAAATCAAGTATGGTAAATGCTTACTGTCTGAGCGACAACTTTGACTAGGGGTGTTGAAAATAAATCATAGCATCAATGCATCGCAATTCGGGTGTCCACGATGCGGCATCGATCAGCATAATCGATTGGCGGGTGACGTCATCCCGACATGCCCCGCCCCACCTGGGAGAGCATTCTCATCGTACTCCACTTACAAGTTTTAAACTGTCTTATTGACTCCCCTCTTATAGTACATTAAGTGCCCCACTGTACATGCCTTTTAAAAAATATGTAGCTACATACTGCATTTCAGACTAGAACAGCAAGCAGTGAGTCGGGCAGTCTGAGATACACGAGAGCGGAGGAGCAGTCTGAAATGCAGTATGTAGCTACATATTTTTTAAAAAAGGCACGTACAGTGGGGCACTTAATGTACTATAACATGGGATTCAGTAAGAAACAGTTTAACAAGTGTAAGCAGAGTACGAGTTTGTACTCTGCTTACAACTTGTACTGGCCCCATGCTTAGAGTTCAGCTCTGTCCTCCCCGTTAACGCATTCCACTGTGTTAACTCCTAGTGTGCTGAAATGTGCAACAGGGAAGAGCTGAACTCTCAGCACTGAACCAGTACAGTGAACTTCACAGGGCTGTTTGTCAGCTGCGGATTACATCAATCCTGCCCTCCCAGCAGCAGTGTGTTTTTCTACTATGTATGCCTGTACCATGAGTGCCAGTGTCACTGATCCCATCCCTCCACTACCACCATCTCTCTGCCTCTGATCCCACCACCCCTCTGCCTGATCCCTCTGCCTCTGATCCCACCACCCCTCTGCCTGATCCCTCTGCCTCTGATCCCACCACCCCTCTGCCTGATCCCTCTGCCTCTGATCCCACCACCCCTCTGCCTGATCCCTCTGCCTCTGATCCCAACACCCCTCTGCCTGATCCCTCTGCCTCTGATCCCAACACCCCTCTGCCTGATCCCTCTGCCTCTGATCCCACCACCCCTCTGCCTGATCCCTCTGCCTCTGATCCCACCACCCCTCTGCCTGATCCCTCTGCCTCTGATCCCAACACCCCTCTGCCTGATCCCTCTGCCTCTGATCCCAACACCCCTCTGCCTGATCCCTCTGCCTCTGATCCCAACACCCCTCTGCCTGATCCCTTTGCCTCTGATCCCAACACCCCTCTGTCTGATCCCTCTGCCTCTGATCCCACCACCCCTCTGCCTCTGTTCCCATCTATCCCTCTGATCCCACCATCCATCTGCCTGATCCCACCACCCCTCTGCCTGATCCCTTTATCCTTCTGCCTGATCCCACCACCCCTCTGCCTGATCCCTCTGCCTATGATCCTACCAACTCTGTCTGCCTGATCCCTCTGCCTCTGATCCCACAATCCGTCTGCCTATTTCCACCACCCCTCTGCCTGATCCCTCTGCCTATGATCCCACCTGCTCTCTGCCTCTGATCCCAACACCCCTCTGCCTGATCCCTCTGCCTCTGATCCCAACACTCCTCTGCCTGATCCCTCTGCCTCTGATCCCACCACCCCTCTGCCTCTGTTCCCATCTATCCCTCTGATCCCACCATCCATCTGCCTGATCCCACCACCCCTCTGCCTGATCCCTTTATCCTTCTGCCTGATCCCACCACCCCTCTGCCTGATCCCTCTGCCTATGATCCTACCAACTCTGTCTGCCTGATCCCTCTGCCTCTGATCCCACAATCCGTCTGCCTATTTCCACCACCCCTCTGTCTGATCCCTCTGCCTCTGATCCCAACACCCCTCTGCCTGATCCTTCTGCCTGTGATCCCAACACCCCTCTGCCTGATCCCTCTGCCTCTGATCCAAACACCCCTCTGTCTGATCCCTCTGCCTCTGATCCAAACACCCCTCTGTCTGATCCCTCTGCCTCTGATCCAAACACCCCTCTGTCTGATCCCTCTGCCTCTGATCCAAACACCCCTCTGTCTGATCCCTCTGCCTCTGATCCCACCACCCCTCTGTCTGATCCCTCTGCCTCTGATCCCACCACCCCTCTGCCTCTGTTCCCATCTATCCCTCTGATCCCACCATCCATCTGCCTGATCCCACCACCCCTCTGCCTGATCCCTTTATCCTTCTGCCTGATCCCACCACCCCTCTGCCTGATCCCTCTGCCTATGATCCTACCAACTCTGTCTGCCTGATCCCTCTGCCTCTGATCCCACAATCCGTCTGCCTATTTCCACCACCCCTCTGCCTGATCCCTCTGCCTCTGATCCCACAATCCGTCTGCCTATTTCCACCACCCCTCTGCCTGATCCCTCTGCCTATGATCCCACCAGCTCTCTGCCTCTGATACCACCACCCCTCTGTCTGATCCCTCTGCCTCTGATCCCAACACCCCTCTGCCTGATCCCTCTGCCTGTGATCCCAACATCCCTCTGCCTGATCCCTCTGCCACTGATCCCACCACCCCTCTGCCTGATCCCTCCATCCCGCTGCCCGATCCCACCACCCATCTGCCCGATCCCATCCATCCATCCCTCTGCCCGATCCCACCATCCCTCTGCCCGATCCCATCCATCCCTCTGCCCGATCCCTCTGCCTCTGATCCCACCATCTGTCTGCCTGATCCCACCACCCCTCTGCCTCTGATCCCCATCTATCTCTCTGATCCCACCATCCATCTGCCTGATCCCACCACCCCTCTGCCTGATCCCTCTGCCTCCGATCCCACCATCTCTCTGCCCGATCCCACCATTCCTCTGCCCGATTCCACCACCCCTCTGCCAGATCTCATCCATCCCTCTGCCCGATCCCATCCATCCATCCCTCTGCCTGATCCCACCACCCCTCTGCCCAATCCCTCTGCCTCTGATCCCACCATTCGTCTGCCTGATCTCACCACCCCTCTGCCTCTGATCCCATCTATCCCTCTGATCCCACCAGCCATCTGCCTGATCCCACCACCCCTCTGCTTGATCCCACCACCCCTCTGCCTGATCCCTCTGCCTATGATCCTACCAACTCTGTCTGCCTGATCCCTCTGCCTCTGATCCCACAATCCGTCTGCCTAATTCCACCACCCCTCTGCCTGATCCCTCTTCCTATGATCCCACCAGCTCTCTGCCCATGATCCCACCATCCCTCTCCCACTGGAGAAAATATGAATTTTTCTGACTGCTTGAATTTTTGGATAAAAAGTTTTTAACCATGCGGAGTAATCATGATGCATCGCGGAATCGAATCGTAGACAGGATAAACGTAATCGAATCGTGAGACCAGTGAAAATGCACACCTACTGGAGCTGCTGTGATCATATTCAAAATGGCAGCGCTTAGCAGCAGCGTCATGGCCAGGCCCGGGCATTTCAAGACTAAGCATCCAATGACATATTTTCTGGCCCCTTTCCCACTCTCCATGCTGTCGGTGATGAGGGGGGCCGGGAAAGAGAGCGAAGGGGGGCTTGGGAGGCCAGAGAACACAGAGGGGGCCAAAGAGCACTGGGGGGGGGGTGGAGATCACTGGGAAGGCCAGAGAGTACTGGGGTGCAGAGATCATGGGTAGGCTGGAGAGCATGGGGGGGGGGGGGGGATGGAGAGCTCGCCCCCTCGGCTGAAATGAATTGGTGGCCGGCCGGCTGCTGAGAGGCCGGGTGAGCGGTGTGGGCTAAAGTAGTAGCCCAGCTGCCTTGGGTCCAACATTGACATGCGAGCCGGCGGCCCCAGTGTGCACTATAACTAAAAGAAAATATAAATAACACTGCGCTAACCCAATGTGAAAAGCAGCTACATAAAATATGACCAATATTATAAACAGAAGTAAAAGTGAAATGCAGCGCTAAAAAAAGGGCCTGCTCAGGGCTTTTGGATATCTACTCGAGAAGAATTTAACATTTAAAGAACATGCCTAAAATATGTTAAAAATACTCTTTAAAAGGCCCACTTATAGTCCTTGGTATGATATAATGTTTAGAAGTGTGCACTACATAATGCACACCATAGTGTACAACGTGAAGTAGAAAGGATATGCAATGCACAGCATAGAGTAAAAAGTGTAGCTGTCCAGATATGAAAACTATAAAAGGTAAAAGGTGTGAATAAAGCAGCAATCCTGAGATTGTAACCTACAGTACAGCATCCAGAAAACAGAAGTTTCGACCATGTGATGTACAGAGTAGTGTAGAGGGCAATTCTTCAGATTATGTATTAATTACAGTATACAGAGCACAGTGGCTCTTATTATGCAGAGCTTACAGACAGCAGCACTGCAAAATATCATACAGCACGTAATGCAGTGGTCTGGAGCATGCAAGTAACAGCACAGTGTGCGGTGTGGATCGGACAGGAGTAAATGACCAACACTGCAAAGTACTATGCAGAGGGGGCTAAAGTATGTAATGCACAGCACATGGCAATTCAGAATATGGGCCAGTTCACACCATAGAAAACGCAGTCTTGATGCGTTCCAGATGCTTTTCTGTATGCGTATTTTTAATGCGTGTCAGGGTGTTGTCCCCCCCCTCTTTTTTTCTTAACCTTAAAGGCATGTGTGTTCCAGTGGATTTTTGATGCTTTTTAGAGTGTTCCAGTACAATCCAGTGCAGAAAAAATGCAGCATGTAGCATGTTCTACTTATATTTCTGGGACTGGAACGCACTGGAACTGCAAGCACTGGTGTGAACTATGCCATTAAAAACCATATAACCTACTTTCCATGCGTTTTTGATGCAGAAAAAAAATTTAAAAAAAAAAAAAAAAACGCACTGGACTACATGTAGTGTGAACTGGCCCTAAATCCCACGGTGGGCGGTCTGTTGCTATAGTCATTGAAATATATTATATATGGCTACTATGGCATGACCAGTCTATAGCACAGAATCTGTCACTGAGACATGAATATAAAAATTCTAATACTGAGAGCACCCATCACTGTCACATGAATGTACTACAATTAGCATCTGAAAAAAATCAGATTCAGCAGGGCCAGTAGGTGAAGCACTGGGGTGGAGGCGACTATACTCCTCATCTGTGAGACCAATGAGTCTGGGGATGCCCTGAGCTGCGAAAGAAAACAAGGCCCCTATGTGGATGAGATCAAACTGTAAGCAAAGCAGTACACCATGAGCTTTCGAACTCTGCCCTGCTATATACTTTCTCTCAATTGGAATGCATTCACACTTTGGCATTCATACAGACAGCGGCAGGATAGAACAATTTTTTCATATGGACGCACAATTCCCTTGTGTTCATTCTTCGTGAAGCATGTTATGGGTAGAGGTCGACCGATATATCGGCCGATATTTGGCTTTTTTTACTTAATCGGCATGTGCTGATAAAAAAAGCCGATTCAGCGGGACTTGCAAATGACTTCTGTAATAGAAGTCAATTGCAAGTTGTGTGAAGTTATCTTCTCTCCTCCTCTGGGCAGCCTGCCAAGTCTGATAAGAAGATACATTGTATCTCTTTCAGGTTCTTTTATCAATAGACTGAACTCCGTGGAGAAGTTTTCAGTTTAACCATTTAGGCTCGATTCACACAGGGGCAACACGACTTTAACGCGACTTTGCACGGCGACTTCAACGCGGCTTCAACGCAACTTCGGCGCGACTTCAGCGCGACTTTAGCAAATTACAACGCGACTTCAATCGCCTCCAGGACAGGCGACTTCGGCTGTGGCCAATCACAGGACAATCAGCTCTCTGGGAGGGAGGGGTTTTCCCTGCAAAGTCGCTTGACTTTGAGAGAGAGAGATCCGACTTGGAGGCGACTTCCATTGATTTCTATGGTACAGGTCGCCTACCAAGTCGGATCCAAGTAGTACAGGGAGTACGCTCTGAAGTCGGAGCGACTTCAGTAGTGTCTATTCAGATGCTCCCATTCACTTAAATGTGAATCTCTTTCTGGGGCGACTTGGGGCGACTTGAGGGCGTACAAGTCGGATTCCAAGTCGTCCCAGTGTGAACCAACCCTTAAAGACTAAATCTTTTCTGACACTTGTTGCTTACAAGTAAAAATCCTGTAATTTCTGCTATAAAATCACTTAGAACCCCCAAACATTATATATATTTTTTTTAGCAGAGACCCTAGGGAATAAAATAGCGGTTGTTGCAATATTTTATGTCACATGGTATTTGCGCAGCGGTCTTTCAAACGCAATTTTTTTTTTAAAAAATACACTAATGAAATTTAAAAAAAAAAAAAAAAAAAAAAAAAAAAAAAAGCAGTAAAGTTAGCCCATTTTTTTTCGTCCAAAAGTTTTGATTACCTGTTTTTGTGTATTTAATATTTAAGATATAGTTATTTTTTTCTAAATTCTACATACAAGTGAACTGATTGGAGGTTTGTTTTGTTTAATAAATGTTTAAATATAAAAAATTTTCTGTATCACTTATTACTTAAGGCTGCTTTCACACTGGAGCGGGCAGGCGTTGACGGTAAAACGCTGTTAATTTTAGCGGCGCTTTACCGTCATTTTAGTGGTGCTATTCGGCTGCTAGCGGGGCACTTATAACCCAGCTAGCGGCCGAAGAAGGGGTTAAATGCGCCCCTGAAGCGCTGCTGCTGAAACGCTTTGTAGGCGCTTCGGCAGCGGTGCGCATTCATTTCAATGGGCAGGAGTGGTGAAGGAGGGGTATACACCGCTCCAAAGATGCCGCTTGCAGGACTTTTTTTTAACATCCTGCCAGCGCATCGCCTTAGCGTGAAAGCACTCGGGCTTTCACACAGACTGCAGGGGAACCGTTTTACAGGCGCTATTTTTAGCCCAAAGGCACCTGAAAAACGCCCTAGTGTGAAAGGGGTCTAACTGTTAGATTTTATGAGATGAAGGGGAAAAAAAAAAAAAAAAAAAAAAATCGGTCTAATATATCGGCCCAAAAAAATCGGCATCATATATCGGCCATCGGCCACCGCGATTTCTAAATATCGGCTTTGGCATCGGCCAGAGAAAAACCCATATCGGTCAACCTCTAGTTATGGGCAAGGAACTGGAGTAAAGATGATTGCCATGTTAGTGTAATTTCTGGCAAAATGTGAATACAAGCCTCTCTCCCCACCAATACTTAGTTTGGAGGGCTTTATTTCCATTTCAATACTGCGCATTCCTATTAGGAATAGATGTAGCTAAAAGATCAGGCCAAAATTTGGACAATAGAAGATATACAAAACAATATGCTATACTTTACCTTGTATACCCAATTACACACACACACACACACACACACACTTCTTACACTACTAATCTCTTCTTTCTTATACTTCGAACTTGTACATACCGTGCTAACCCCTTTAGTTCCAACGCCCCCAATTTCCTCACATAGCACACATTTAGGCTGATATACTGTATATTCTCTTCTCTACCAATGCCAAATATCTTCATACAAACCCTAGGACTTTCTCAGCTAATTTTAAAAGTCTGTTCGTTTGGCTTCGTATTCTACCTGCACGATGAAGTGACCTGAAAACATCTCTGTACTCTTCTAAACTATAAAAAAAAATGTAAAAAATCATCTTTATGCAAATAACAATACCTATCAATTATAAAACACAAAAATCACATAATTTGAACCACTTAGGCTGGCCATACACCAGTAGTGAAAAAATTTGCTTCTATACCCCATCAATTTGATTTTCAGTTAAGGGGTTAAAATCGACCATTTTTTACCATAGTGGCAAGAAAATCAAAGAAGGTTGGAAAATGTTTCTTGGATAAACTAAATTCTACTTGTAAATGTGGTTTTCAAAAAAAAAGAAAAAAAAGTACTTATTGTAATCTGCATGTGCATCCCAAAATCAAAACGTAGAATTCAAAACATTGGCATAGAAATGGAACAAACTTTTTCAGGGTTTTTACATAAAATTAGTTGTGTCTATAATAGTACTATACTATAATAGTACTATTGAATGTTCTGACTAACAATTTTTCTGAATTTCCATACGAACCAAATTCCACTGGCATATGAAAATAAAGAAGGTTAACCGAGCAAGTCTGTTTTATATATGAATATTCAAATGTCAAATAAAAAAATAAAGTGCTTTTAATGTGATATTAATGAACTCAAAGTGCAAAAAGCCATAAATTATTATCCACACTCAATGCTTCTCATCCAATCCACAAAGTCCCATTTTGGTTAAAAACCCACTTAGCAGGTGCAGGTGCTCTGCGACATACATGCTTTAATGTGCTTGATCCACTCTGAAAATGGTGTCCCACATGGAATTGCACTCACCAGAATCTGTTGACCAACTATCTCTAGTTTGGTCAAACTCGCTTGTGGGGTATGTCCCCTTTAAATGCGTTGTCTGTTGCGCGGAGTTAATCCAATAGTAGAGATCCAATGGTATCATTCATAGGGAAAAGGCAAAAGAAAGCCAAGCTGGGGCTGTGCTTGCGTCATCGGGACGTAACTTCTGCCAGGCGCCATCTTTTAACGGGGACCAGAGTCGCTCTGTTGAGCACAGGAATTACTACGGCAGGCCCCGCAAACAAACCAATGCTGCAGAAACCGGGTGCCAGGTTCTAACCATCACCGTAAAAAGTTAGTGCAATGCTTACCTTCTTTTAAATAAATTTGTCATAATGGTTTTGCACCATGTGCTTCCTTTTATGATTTCCCTATGAATGGTACCATTGGATCTCTACTATCGGCACAACAGACAGCATTTAATTTTATTTTCACTACTGAGTTGTATTTTCACGGATACACTTTATAACTGCAGCAGTCAAATTCGTTTCAGTTGTTTAGACTTATCACTTAACACAAAAGCGACACCCTTGGCGCTGAACCAATTACTTTTTTCTTTCCACTGGCATATGGCCAGTTGTAGTCCTGATAACCCTTCAAATTCTTTATTACATCTTATGAGGCAACCCATTATTTTAACCTTTAAAATGTACAGAACTTGAACAGTCTATAGACCAAAATGGCTAGATTATAGAAATAAATAACTGCATACAATTCTGCATATATTATAATATTTTGTTTCTTAAAGTTTGCTTACCAGGCTCATAACCCACGTTGAGATACCAAACATGCTGTTGACTAGGCAGTGGACAAGGGATTAGGAAAGCACAAATAAGAACCATTATCATAGAGATGACAACTGTCAGAATGAAGACTGTAGTCCGCACATAAGACACCAATGAGGATGTTGCCTTAAGCTGTGGTTCCAGTCCAACTGTAGCAGCTAACCCCTCTTGTTTATGATCGATTTTTCGTTGCTGAACTCGCTTTGAAATTCTTTCAACATCAGAATCAGGTTCATTTGTTGTATGTTGGGTGCCCTTTCCATTCTGAAGTCCGTTATGCTGGATGTTAATGACAAGGTCATCCTCGCTCTCATCACTGTCTGCCTGTGTAAGAGGGTCATACTCCCGGAGGTCATGGGACTTTTTTCCTATAGGGAGAAAAAAAAAATCTGTTGTAACAAAACTATACAACAACATAAGCCAAATGTATTTTACAAAATCATTTAACACATCTTGTCACTTTTATAAATGGCCCTCTACTGTTTATTTGTGTCTGTATGACTCAGTCGAGCAAATTAGAAAAACTAAAAACTTAAAGTGGTAGTAAAAGTGAACTATTCTTAAAAACTTTCTCATCGCCCTCCTCCTAACTAGCCTAAGTACCCTGTATATAAAAAAAAAAAAAAAAAAAAAAAAGAAGATGGATTTGTATACGTACCTTTTTTTTAACCTGGTGCCGTCAATTGAGCCTGCAGCTTTGGCTCCCCACTTCAAGGAGCGCGCAACAGCAGCTGTGAATTCCCAAAGACACAATATCATCTATAGACTATTGGACTAGCCACTATCAGAGATCCCTCTGAAAGTGGTTACAACATCCCTTGTAATAGAAATAAGCATGACAAGACCACTTTATTGAGAAATCTTGGGTCAAAAAGACCCCAGATCTCTCATTTACCTTTAAAAAGCAAAAAAAAAAAAAAAAAAAAAAAAAAAAAAAAAAAAAAAAATTATATATTGCTTTTGTAGGGAAAAAAATTCCTTCCTGATCCCCCAAGAGGCAATCGGATATTCCCCTGGTTTAACTTTACCTATAAATGATGACCTGTGACCAGGGCCAGACTCATCATTGGGCTTGACTGGGCTTAAGCCCATGGGCCCCGCAGGTCCCAGTCGAGTGTACTTGGTTATACTCAGCTAGTTCCGCTCACAGTCATGCCTAGTCCCGCCCTATGATGGACATAACACAGGGACTGGGCGTGACTGAGCGGAGCTAGCCGAGTACCCTCGGCTATGTATGTATATCGGCGGCGCTCGGCTCCGCTCAGTCTTGCCCAGTCCCGCCATTGGACCCGTTTTATGTCCATCATAGGGCGGGACTGGGCGGGACTGCGAGAGAAGCAGAGAAAAGCCGTCAGAAGCAGAGAAAAGCCGAGATACACAGGACCAGCTCTGTGTTTCTCGGTGGAGCCATATTTAAACTGTAGTGACACTGACAAGTCACTGCAGTTTAACTGCAGCCTGGGCAAGGCTGCAAATGACACGGACAAGGCTGCAAGGCTGCAAATGACACCGACAAGGCTGTAATGCCACTGGGCAAGGCTGCAAATGACACTGGACAAGCATGCAGATGGACTCTGTGCAAGGCTGCATTGATGAGCATTTAATTGCAAATTTTTTTCCTTAAATAGTTTTTTTCCTTAAAATTCCTTAAACTCTTATCTTGAGGTTTGCTGATTGGTTATTGGCAGTTACGTAGTGCCTCGTTTACTGCTGTTGAGAAAACCAGTCTGCATTAGACAGTGATGTAATGGCGGACAAACGGTATCAGAGTGGCGCGCTTCAAAGAAAACTAAAGGTTTAAAGTAATGTATAGAAGGTAGGGCCCGAAAGTGACTCAAGCCTAGGGGCCCCCACCACCCTAAGTCCTGCCCTGCCCGTGACCGATACCCAGCCTGATGACCCAGTCCCACCTACCCAGCCTGCAGGCCCAGTGCCAGCTAAATCGGTTCCTGATGCCGGGCTTGCACCTGATGCCCAGCTTGCCGCTGATTCTTTCCGGTCTGATGCCCAGCTCGCCGCTGATTCTTTCTGGTCTGATGCCCAGCTCGCCTCTGATTCTCCCCTGCTTGATGTCCAGCCTGACTTTGATGCCCCTGTGTTGTCTGCCTCCAATGGGTTTATGCCCGCTGCCCAACTAGCTTTTGTTACCAGATCCAAACTTCCAGCCCCTGGTGGTGGGGCGCATGTTCCATTACCAGACTTGGGTGGCACGCCTCCCAGTGGGTTAAAAGACTCTGGCCTGAAGAGTGCAAAGAAGTCTGCAGACACGGAGGGGAGAATTCAAGACTTTTCCACACCCACATGGACTGTCAGGTCAAGGGCAGAATGGGGCGTCTGGAGGCCACTCCTTAAGGGGGGGGGGGGGGGGGGGGGGGGGACTGCCAGGACTGTGTCATTGCTTGGGCCACCTACTGGTGGCACTGTTTTCGGCACCAAAGGGTGTAGTTCTGGTGGCCACCAGTGGGTGTCTCCCAGATGTACATACAGGTAATCAGGCTGTACCTGATATGGACTGCTGGGTGTATATAAGCCCGCCCTTCACTGAGGCTCAGGGCTTCAGCATTTTCCTGCAAGCCGTGTCCCTGCCTGAGCCTGATTCGTACCCTGTTCCTAGAATCCTGATCCAGAGATCTCTCCCGTTTCCTGTTCCCACTACTGACTTTCTGCTCCCAGTACCTGGCTTCCTGTTCCCCTTTTCTCCTGTCCGGCTTATGTGTGTTCTCCCTCATCCCTCATACCAACATTAAACCTCATTTGCCACATAGTTGCCAAATTAAACAGTGCATTGTGGTCGGCTTGTAAGTTGGAGACATCCTGTAGGGATGTTATTCCACTGCATAGCTTGGTGTCATCTGCAAACACTGAAATTACCGTAATTATCGGCGTATAACATGCACCCTGATTTTAAGAGGGATGTTTCAGGAAAAAAAAAAAAAAAAAAAAAAACTTTCCACAGCACACAGACTCCTTTCCCTACAAAGTACAATGACTCCTTTCATTATAAAGCCTCCTGGGACAGCGCTGCCAGCATACCTTTAGGGGTTGAGAAGGTGTTGCTGACAGCCCTTTCTCATGCGCCGCTCCTCCGGTGTCACTCATTGTGGATGGGGGCTTCTGTGTGCCTCAGTTGATGCCGCTCTCTCGTGGACCCAGTCATGTGACTTTCCTCTGCTGTTTCATTGATGGTCACATGACCTCTCTCCTCCTCCAAACAAAAGCTACAATTGAGGAGGAGGCAGAGCAGGAGGAGAAGAGCGGCCAGAATAAGCGGCGTTGCTTGAGGTATTACAGGCTCCCGTTTGCAATGGGGGTGACACGGTGGGGGCCGTGTGTGGGAGGGGGCTGGCAGTGGTATTTTCTTAGCTGTTTGAAGTATGGCAGCGCTGTCCAATGAGGCGGACTGCCCAATCCCCGCCCCCAATTGGTAAAAAAAAAAAAATAGGATTTTTATAACAGCTTACCTGTAAAATCCTTTTCTTTGGAGGTACATCATAGGACACAGAACCATAGTAGTTACTATGTGGGTTATAGGCCACCTTCAGGTGATGGACACTGGCACTCCCTAAATTAAAAAGTCCACTCCCTATAAAACCCCTCCCACTGGTGGGAGTACCTCAGTTTTGTAGCAAAGCAATACACATGTATACCAAAGAAGGGAGGGACCTCTGTGTCCCGTGATGTACCTTAAAGAAAAGGATTTTACAGGTAAGCTGTTATAAAAATCTTATCGTATTTTCTTATCGTACATCACGGGACACAGAGCCGTAGTTACTATGTGAGATGTCCCATAGCAATGTCAACTGAAGGGAGGGAGACACAACAAAAGTAGGGCACCAAGAGACTAGAGGACTCATTCTGCAGCCTGCAGTACACTGCGCCCAGAGGCGATATCCTCATGATCTTTTACATCTACTTGATAGAATCTGGTAAAATGTATGGACCAAGTTGCGGCCTTGCAGATCTGAGGCTTGGTGATGCACTGCTAAAGAAGCACTAACAGCCCTGGTGGAGTGCGCTTTAATATGAAAAGGAGGAATTTTCCTCTTTAAACCATAAGCTTGACCAATCAGTTGACAAATCCATTTAGAGATTGTAGATTTAGACGCTGCCTTTCCTCCTTTAGGACCGTCTGGCAACACAAACAAAACATCTGTTTTATGAATCTGAGTGGTCACTTTCAATAGACCTTGACCGCCCTCACCACATCAAGAGAATGTAGTGACCTTTCTTCCGCAAAAACGAGGTTCTGGGAAAAAAAATGAAGGCAGAATAATATGCTGGTTTAAATGAAAACCCGATACTACCTTCAGTAGGAATTCAGGATGAGGCCGCAATACAACCTCATCCTTATGAATAAACCAATATGGCTCTTTACAAGAAAGAGCCCGCTCTGATATTCTTCTTGCAGAAGATATGGAAACCAAGAAAATCCCCCTCCCCCATCAAGAGGACCAAGGGAATATCTCGTGCTTCTTCCAGGACTGCTCCTCAGCCCAGAAGGCTGGCATCTGTTGTTACCACCTTCCGGGTAACTGGTAGAAAGGATTTTTTCATTTTCAAGATTCTTGGATATTAACCACCAATTGAGGCTCTGACGCACATCGGGGGATTAATGCATTGGAAGGTCCAGAGCTTGGACCCTTTTGTTACAAGTTGACAGGATACGGTTTTGGAACAGTCTTAAAAGAAACTGCGCATAAGGAACAATTCTTCTTTGTTTTGACCAACTGAATCAGTTCCCTTATGGAACTGCTCCTTTCCTAGGGCAAAAAACACTCTTCTGAGCTGTATCTATGATCATCCCCAAGTACTGCAATCTCCTTAATGGTTTTAAGGAGGATTTCTCCAGGTTGGGAATCCAACCTAGGTATTCCAGGTAGCTTACTGCGGTGACCAAAGTTTGGTTTAAGCGGGCTACCGATTGATCTATTAAGAGAAGATTGTCTAAGTAGGCTAGTAGGCACGTTTAAAAGAAAAAAGCTTTTTAACCGGTAAAAGGGAACTTTTCCCATTAGAAATTCTTTGGATATACTTATCCAGATCGTCTCTAAATAACCGTTCACCATAAAAAGGGAAACTAGCCAAGAGCTTTTTGCATGGCGCTTCGGCTGACCAATTTTTCAACCATAGGATTCTACACACATGTACCAGCCCTAGCATGAGCCGTGAGCCCTGGAGAATAGAATCTTTCATAGCGTCTACTGTAAAACACAACGCTTCTAATATGCCGGACAAATCCTGGGTCTGCTGATTAGGAATAACTTTGAGTACTTCTATAAACTGGTCCTATAAGGACTAAGATACTCCGATCGCTGCCAGCACTGGCTGAACCTGTGAGCGAAGTAGTTTTTTTTTTTTTTTTTAAAAAGGAACTCCAACTTTTTATTTGTTGGATCATTTAGCATATGAGCATTGTCAACTGAACAAGTCATGTTTACAGGGGATATAGCAGCGTCAATTGCTGGAATTCCCCATTACAAAACTATTCCTCCATAGGATAAAGTATTGAAAACTTTTTCGGAGGAAAAAATCGTTTATCTGGGTGCTCCCACTCAGAATACATTAGCTTCCTTAGCCAAGAATGGATAGGAAAAACATGAATTAGATTGGGGAGGCTTTAGTGAACCAGAAGTGGGCTCATCCACTGCCTGTGTTACTGGCAGTAAAAATGTGGAGCAGACCAATTCAATGAGAGACTGTCCCACGAACCTAACATTTCCGTATCAGGTTCTTCGGAAGAGGAGACATTAGCCTCTTCCTGGTCCTTTGAAAGAAATTTGTCATCTCTTGCTCTATGTTCCTCAGTAAGAGGGTCCTGAGCAATGGACGGGGACCTGCTACGCTTAGTCCCACTCTGGCATGCGATTAAGCATCAATCTTTTTGCTTCTGAACTAAAATGGTTGAAGAAAAAAACCTCCTTAGTAATATATGCAGGGGCTGCAGTGTTTAAGAGCAGCTGCCACACTTGCCCCTCCTGATGGCTCACTCTGCAGCCATATTACTCTCAGGGGAGGATGCAATCTTTACTGGGATGGATCTAGGCTTCCGTGTGACTTGTAAAAGTCTTTCTAGAGCCCTTTTTGAGGTGTTTTTCACCCCCTGCTGAGCATAACCTGATGCACAAAGCAGAAGTACTATCAGAAGGAATGCATCCACTGCTTGAGCAATAGCCCAGCTCTGTCACTGCTATTAATGCTCAGCCTGATGCAGTAGTAAATGTGTCAAAGAAATGCCTGTGTCACCAAAGTCACTAACAATAGAACACTCTAGGCACACATTTCACCCCCTAGTCACCCCCCGATCAAACCCCTGCACTCCCTGTCACAGTGGAACCAATAGCAGTTTTTTTTTTTCTGATTATTGCATTGGTATCATTTTGTGACAGTTATAAGTGGTAGGGCAGCTAGTGTTAGGCCCCTTTAGGTCTAGGGTACCCCCCAACAAAGTTTTAACCCCTTGATCACCCCTGTCGCCAGTGTCACTAAGTGATCGTTATTCTGATCGCTGTATTAGTGTCACAGGTGACGCTAGTTAGGGAAATAAGTATTTAGGTTCGCCGTCAGCGTTTTATAGCGTCAGGGACCCCCATATACTACCTAGTAAAGGTTTTAACCCCCTGATTGCCCCCTAGTTAACCCTTTCACCAGTGATCGCCGTACAACTGTTACGGGTGACGCTGGTTAGTTTGTTTTTTATAGTTTCAGGACACCCGCCGTTTATTACCTAATAAAGATTTAACCCCTTGATCACCTGGCGGTGATATAAGTTAAGTTTTAGGGTCAGATAGGGTCTGCGTCGCCCCAGGCAGCGTCAGGTTAGTGCCAGTACCGCTAACACCCACGCACGCAGCATACACCTCCCTTAGTGGTATAGTATCTGAACGGATCAATATCTGATCCGATCAGATCTATACTAGCGTCCCCAGCAGTTTAGGGTTCCCAAAAACGCAGTGTTAGCAGGATCAGCAGAGGATACCTGCTAGCACCTCCGTTTAGCCCCTCCGCCCAGCCTAGCCCACCCAAGTGCTGTATCGATTGATCACTGTCACAAAACACTAAACACACATAACTGCAGCGTTCGCAGAGTCAGGCCTGATCCCTGCGATCGCTAACAGTTTTTTTGGTAGCGTTTTGATACAGTCGCTAACAGTCAGGAGCTTTTTTTATCCGTGAGTCTCACTAGTGTACCATTAAATTTAGAGCCCAAAATGGCAAATCGTAAGTACACTAGTGAAGAGGCCTACACGTTTCTGAGCATGACAGATAGTGAAGAGGAAGTCACTCATCTGTCAGATTCAGGCTCAGAATACGATCCTGTAGAGGACAGCGGCTCCATGACAGATAGCTCTGACGACGGAGTTGTAGTGCCTGCCAAGGTCAGGCATACCAGACCCCAATCATCTTCTGTCGTTGATGTGCAAGAACCGCAGGTCCCTCGTATGGAGCAGAGAAGTACTAGCGCCGCTATTCCTTCTGGTGAACTGGCAAGCACCAGCGGCCTAGTACACCCTGGTCGTAGTCAATAGAGCACTGCAGTATCATGCGGTGACGTGGCGAGTCCCATAAGTGCAGTTCAAGCTGGTGAGGTGACAAGCACAAGTAGTGTCCCTCCTGCCACCAAGAAGTCGAACACAGGCCGTCGTGCCCATAGTGCCCTTCCTGCTGCATTCTCCAATCTGAATTGGGAACCCCCCACTTCTGCAGCACCCGTACTTTCCCCATTCACTGGCCAACCCGGCATTCAGGTGGAAACAGTTGATTTTACGTCACTTGATTTTTATTCGCTGTTTTTCACCAAAGATCTCTATAGATCTATTGTGGACCAAAGCAATTTGTACACTGGTCAACACATCGCCACTATTCCCCAGTCCTCCCTTGCCAGAGATTGGAGACCAATTACGGTTCCCGAATTTAAGCTCTTTCTGGGCCTTTCACTCAACATGGGCATAACTAAAAAGAGTGAGTTGCGGTCATATTGGTCCACTGACCTAATTCACCATATGCCCTTGTTCTCTGCCTCCATGACCAGGGCACGATACGAGCAGATCTTGCGGTTCATGCCATTCAATGACAATGAACTCTGTCGTCCTCGTGGAGACCCTGGATACGATCGGCTCTACAAAATTCGGCCCCTAGTAAACCACTTCAACCAACGTTTTGGAGACTTGTTTACTCCCCATCAAGTTGTCTGCATTGATGAGTCCCTGATTAAGTTTTCTGGCCGCTTGTCATTCAAACAGTACCTTCCCAGCAAGCGTGCCAGATACGGGGTCAAGATGTATAAGCTCTGTGACAGGGCCACAGGCTATATATGTAGTTTTATGGTTTACAAGGGAAAAGATAGCCACATAGAGCCGACAAACTGCCCTGACTACATAGGAAGCGCTGGCAAGATTGTGTGGGACTTGGTGTCACCCTTATTCGGAAAGGGTTACCACTTATATGTGGACAATTATTACACGAGCGTGCCACTTTTTAGTCACTTGTTTGATCATGCTTCGGCATATATAAACGGTGCATGTATGCCCATAATTAGAAGTAGGTGGATGAAGGGAGGTATTCTAATGTTGGGCATACCCACCGATCAATCTTTTTTTCGTTCAGTGCACAGGCTGCATGAAAAAAAGTTTACAATATATGCCCAACAAGGACCAGCAACAAACTGGTATGTTGCTGGACTTTGAGTGGTTATACCAGAATGATGCCTGCAGGTTTAGGTATCATCTTGGTATCATGCTTTTCAGCCAGCAGTCGGATTTCATGTAAAAGCAATCCTAGCGGCTAATTAGCCTCTAGACTGCTTTTACAAGCAGTGGGAGGGAATCCCCCCCCCCCACTGTCTTCCATATTTTTCTCTGGCTCTCCTGTCCCAACAGGGAACCTGGGAATGCAGCCGGTGAATCGGCCAGCTGACCATAGAGCTGATCAGAGACCAGAATGGCTCCATACATCTCTATGGCCTATGAAACCGGAAGCTACGAGAATTTTATGACTTTGCCGGATGTAAACAGCGCTATTGGGAAATCGTTTCATCACACCGATCTTGGTGTGGTCAGATGCTTTGAGGGCAGAGGAGAGATCTAAAAACATGAAAGGAACAGTTTAAAAATAAGGCAAAAAACAAAAAATAATAAAAAATCCTTCCAGGGCTGAAGTGGTTAAAGGAGACATTTCATAAGAAAATTTAAAAAATTTCTTAGAAAACTCCACTCACCTTTCCAGCCGCAGGGTTTTCTGTGGTAAACCAACAGACCCAATCTTCACCCTTCACGGTGGGTTCCGTTAAACCTTCAGGAGCTAGGGATCCTCAAGGAAACGCACAATCCTAGACCTGTAATAGGACATCCGCCAGTAAAACTTTATGGCCTTAATACCAAAAAGCACTTGATCCCGGGGTCCAGCTCTCTAAAAGAGAAGTGTTACAGGCAAGACCTCGTTTCTTCGGATACGAGGCCCGGGTACCATTCAGTTCGGCCAAAAAGACACTTTGAATGGATCCGGCTGCATGGCTAGCCCCAGCAAGGATTGCGCCAGCGGAGCTCAGCACAGCACATCTTTACTCGTGATCAACACCTTAGACACTGGCAAAAAAAACTGAGGTACTCCCACCAGTAGGAGGGGTTATATAGGGAGTGCACTTTTTAATGTAAGGCATACCAGTGTCCATCACCTGAAGGTGGCCTATAACCCATATAGTAACTACTATGGCTCTGTGTCCCGTGATGTACGATAAAAAATATTGGCGTATAACACGCAGGCACAGTTAACTCTCTATTTTCAGGGAAAAAAAAACAGTGCGTGTTATACGCCGATAAATACGGTATACTTTTAATCCCAGACCTTATATCATTTATAAAGATGTTAAAAAGTAAGGGTCCCAGCACTGAACCTTGGACCATTCAGAGTAAGAATCATTTAGTCATTTTAGTCTTTAGTATTAAAGGGGTTGTAAAGGTTTTTTTTAATTTTTTTAAATAAAAAACATGCCATACTTCCCTCCTCTGTGCAAGGATTTTGCAGAGGAGCATGAACCTCCTCTTCTGGGATCCCCCAGCGGCGCTCCTGGCTCCTCCTCATCTCGAGTGCCCCCACAGAGACCCACATTCCCCGGGGGCACGCATGCGTCCATTGACACAGACAGCAGGACTTGGCCCCGCCCTCTGGCTCCCATGTCACTGGCTTTGATTGACAGCAGCAGGAGCCAATGGCTCACTTTTATTATTTTACCATTTTTATCTGAAAGCCAGCCGCCTAAGGGAAAAAAACAAAACCGGGGTTACAGGAGCTAGCTGCTGTCATAACAACGGTATTTAACTTAAGTAATGACGTTCATTCCCAGTTAGGCAGTCGGAAAGTGGCTAGACACAAAAAAAAAAAAAAAAAACTGGAGTTAGACTTACCGGTAACTCCTTTTCCAGTGGTCTTCCAGGACAGCCCTTGAGAGATGGAGTCCCTCCCATCGACCCAGGTCACACAACCAAAAGTGCAAAAGGCGGTCCCTCAGGTCCCTGGTCAGTCATTTACCAAGAACCGAAGGATGGAACTGTAAAAACAAAACCATAACAGGTAATAATGTTAGTACATTAACATAAACAAAAAAGGGTGGGATCGTGCTGTCCTGGAAGACCACTGGAAAAGAAGTTACCAGTAAGTCTAACTCCAGTTTTCCCCAGTTGTCTTCCAGGACAGCCCTTGAGAGGATCCCCAAGTACTCACTAGATTAGGGGGGGACCACGGCTTGGAGAACTTTTCTCCCAAAAGCCTGATCCTGACTGGACATTAAGTCTAGTCGATAATGACTTGTAAAAGGTCGAAAAGCTTGACCACGTGGTTGCTTTACATATTTGCTCCGGGGTGGCACCAGCTCTTTCTGCCCAGGATGCTGATAATGCCCTTGTGGAGTGGGCTTTAATACCCCCAGGAGGATCTTTTTTTACTGTCTTATAACCCTCTGCTATAGCTAGCCTAATCCACCTAGCTATGGTGACTTTAGAAGCTTTTTGCCCTTTACGTTGTCCGGAAAAAAGAACAAAAAGTGAATCTGAGATTCTAAATGGATTGGTTACCCTAAGATACTCTAGAATACACCTCCTCACATCTAATAAATGAAAACGCTTTTCTTTCTCGTTTGAAGCCTTCTGACAGAAAGAAGGGAGGACAATATCTTGTGACCTATGGAAATTAGATGCCACCTTTGGCAAGAACCCAGGGTCTGTCTTTAGGATGACTCTGTCTACTAGATTTTGGAGGAATGGCTCTCTGACAGAGAGAGCTTGGATTTCACTAACTCTGCGTGCTGAAGTGATTGCCACAAGTAGTACTGTCTTGAAGGTGACCAGTCTTAGAGAGGCCTCTGAGATAAGTTCAAAAGGTGACCCCAAAAATGCTTTTAGAACGACTGATAGATCCCAGGATGGGGCGATGTTAACTAACTGGTTTGCGTCTGGAGATTGCTTTACAGAACCTAGCAATGAAAGGATCTTCTTGCAACCTTTTCTCTAAGTACACACTTAAGGCTGCTATCTGGACCTTAATAGTACTAGGAGTTAGCCCTTTGTCTATCCCCTCCTGGAGAAACTAGGATATTTGCTGTATCCATGTTTATCTCACCTCGGCTGTTCAACCAGCTGTTAAATTTTCTCCATACCTTCCTGTAAATGGCTTGAGTGACAGGTTTTTTTACTCTGTAGCAGGGTCTGAATCACTCTATCAGTCAGGCCCTTGCTCCTCAAAATTTCCTCCTCAGTAACCACGCTGAGAGGTTCAGCATGGATACTTGTGGATGAAAGGAGGTCCCTGAGACAGAAGGTCTGGTCTGTAGGGAAGCCTCAGAGGAGGTTGGTCTGTCAACCGTAGCAACGTTGTAAACCATGGTCTCTTGGGCCAAAACGGTGCCACTAAGTTTAAACACGTTTCCTCCACTAGAAACTTCGCTAAAACCCTCGGGATGAGGTGAAGCGGAGGAAACGCATACGCTAAGCTGAAGGTCCATGGGGTCTGTAAGGCGTCCACTGCCCAGGGCTGATCTCCTGGGTGTAGCGAGCAAAAATTTGGAACTTTCGCATTCTCCTTGTTTGCAAACAGGTCCACTACTGGTTTTCCCCAGTAAGCTGCTATGTAGTTGAACACTTCCGGGTGTAGAGACCATTCTTGATTCGACACTCGTTGTCGACTCAAGAAATCTGCAGTGTTGTTCAGCTCCCCTTTCAGGTGAATTGCAGAGATGGATGCTAGATTGGATTCTGCCCATTGAAAAATGCGACTGGCCACCAACATTAGTCGATGACTTCTGGTGCCTCCTTGCTTGTTTATATAAGCTACAGCCGTCATATTGTCTGAACGGACCTGTAGATGATGACCTTGTATTGTATTCTGAAAGAATAACAGAGCCCTGAGGACAGCTGTTAGCTCCTTCCAATTGGACGAGAGAAGTTTCTCCTCTGACGTCCACCTGCCTTGTGCCCAGTCCGAGTTGAGGTGGGCTCCCCAGCCCCAGCTGCTCGCATCCGTAGTTAGTATGGATGTGACAGGAGAGATCCAGAGAACCCCTTTGTTTAAATTCTCTGTCTCCTTCCACCACCAGAGGGAGTGCTTTACTCTGGTGGGGATTGAAATCTCTTCTTCCAGATTCTTGTCTTTTAATTGTTCCAACAGAAACCTCTGAAGGTCTCTTTGGTGGAACCTGGCCCATTGTACAGCTGGAATGGCTGCTGTCATAAGTCCTAAGACCGACATCACCTCCCTCACTGTACATTTGGCGCTGCTTTGAAGAAAAGACATTCTCTGTCGCAGATTCAATATCTTTTCTTCCGGCAGGACTATCCTCTGCTCTACTGACAGGATCTTGTACCCCAAGTACAAAATTTCCTGTGTTGGGGTAGTCTTGGACTTTTCCAGACTGACTATCCACCCCAACTGCCTCAGGCTGAGCTGTGTCAACTCTAGGTCCCGACGAAGTTGTTTCTCCGAAAGGGCCGTGAGGAGTTAGTCGTCTAGATATGGAATAATCGAGACTGACTGTAGTCTTGACGGAACTAATGCCTCCCCGAGAACCTTGGTAAAGATTCTCGGGGAGGACGACAGTCCAAAGGGAAGTGCTCTGCACTGGAAATGATACATTTTGGTGTCTATCTGGATCGCCATCCGAAGAAATTTCTGGCATTCCTTCTTTATCAGGATATGCAGATAGGCGTCCCTTAAATCCAGGGTAGCCATGAACACCTCTTTTTGGAGAAGATTCCTTACAGAGTATATGGACTCCATCCGGAATTTTTTGTATCGGATGGAGCGGTTCAGAGGTCAGAGGTTCATGATTAGTCTGAACTTCCCGGACGGCTTTTTTACCACAAAAATGTGCGAGTAAAAACCGTCCCTCTGTTCCTGAATAGGGACTGGTGTCAATACCGCTTGATCCACCATTTCCCCTATTAACAGAGGTAAGGCCTTGGCCTTCTCTGAGTGTCTTGGAAGCCTTGTCACAAGAAACTTTGAGGGCGGATCGCTATGAAATTCCAGCGCATACCCTCTTTTTATAATGTTTAAAACAAACTCGTTTGAGGTTATCTTTTCCCACTGTGGGAGAAAATTCACTAACCTTCCTCCCACGGGAACCCTGATGTTACTGGGGTTTAGGGTTTGAATTGGGGCGGTTAAAAAGTATGCCCCCTTTTCCTTTCCCTTTTTGTCCTGTCCAGTGCTTTTTGGGTTTGAACTCCTTCTCTGATTTGGAGGGTTCCTTTGCGGGACGAAAAAATTTTCTTTGAAAATTTTTCTTTTTAATGGGAAAAGTTTTCTTTTTATCCGCCGTTCTTTCTAAGGCGGTATCTAATTCAGGCCCGAAGACTAGGTCTCCTGTAAAGGGGACACTACACAGGCGTGTTTTGGACGCCGTGTCTCCCCCCCCAAGTTTTCATCCATACTGACCTCCTAGCTGCGACAGAAAGCGCCGTGGTTTTAGCCGTAAATTTTACGGAGTCGGTGGAAGCGTCAGAAATGAAACTTGTTGCCTTGAAAAGCATAGGGAAGGTTTTCAAGAGCTCCCCCCTAGGCGTGCCTGCTTTTAAGTGTTCCTCTAGTTCAGACAACCAGAACTCCAGATTCCTAGCAACACAAGAAGTGGCTAGAGCTGGTTTTAGGCCTGCCATAGAAGCATCCCAGGCCCTCTTTAAGATTATGTCTGTTTTTCTGTCCATTGGGTCCTTTAAATGACCCATATCCTCAAAAGCAAGGTCAGACTGTTTTGAGACTTTGGACAGAGGGGCGTCTAGTTTAGGATTCTTATTCCAGACCGCCTCTGGGCTCTCATCAAAGGGGAATCTTCTTTTGAGGGAATTAGGAAAGAAGACTTTTTTCTCCGGCTCGGCCCACTCCTTGCGGACAAGGTCAGAAAGCACATTATGTATAGGGAATACCTTAGCTTTCTTTTTCCCCAGAGCCTCATACATTTTATCATGTCTGGTCAATTGAGTTTCTTCCTCATCAATTTCCAGCATATCATAAATAGCGCTCAACAGCTCGGCTACGTCCTCCAGAGACAGCTTGTATTTTGCTGCTTTGTTAGCTACAGCCTGATCCTCATCCTGATCCGAGTCTGCGTCAGAGGATTCAGGGCTAACTAACATGGGGCTATGCTCCCTGACTATACGGGGCTCCCCAGAACTGGGTGTTGTAAGGCATGGTGAGGAGGGAATCGCAGCTGCTTTACTGGTGGAAGCAGACGTGTTTACATCTGCGATTAACTCCCGGAGAGATTTAAAGGTTGATGCCATTTCATCTTTAAAAGGAGCCAAGGAATTTTGCCAAGGGAGAGTCTGCCTCTGTTTTAAGTAAGCCTGCAATACACTGTCTGCATAAGGCTTTGTTAGAGCCTGAGGACAACTTATTTCCACAATTAGGGCATTTTTTGCGGCCTGACTTGTCTTCCCTTGGAGCTTCCTTACCCTAAAATAAAGAATAAACTATCTTAGCATCAGAGAACCTTTTTAACTCTCATTAAAAACACCTGTGGTGCAACCACCACTGCATAAACCCGGGACTGTGAGGTAACCACCATGGGGTACTACAAATCCCAGCCTTACAAAACCCCAGAAAAAACCACAGTAAGGGCTTGCCCAGCAGCCTACCTGGGTTTGGCTGGTGCCTGCATCCACCGGAGTGTCCTGGGAAGTAGCCTCCATGGTCCCCCTCACGAGCTCCGGATCCCGCCACTAGTCCGGTATAGCTGGATGCTGGTCGGGATTTGTAGGCCCAGCGTGGGCTTTCCCCTCCTCCTTGTGCCTCTAGAGACCCGGAAGCGGAAGTCTCGGCACACAGGATGGCGTGGTTCCGCCGTAAATTACGCTCGGCGTCTCCGACCCCCACAGCTATTGCAGCAAGGAGCTGTGATGGAAGAATCCATCTTCACTGCTCCTGGGGGGGAACCTGCACCAACCTGCCACTGGCCACCTCAGCACTGGAAAGAGGGGGGTAGCGGGTCTGCTCCTTTTCAGCCGGACGGTACCCGAGCCCAAATGATTAAAGGTAGGACTAACCTGGAGCCGCTGGATAGGACCCGGTCCCCCTGTGCGGCTCCGCTCCCCTCAGGCAGCCCCTGAGAGATAGAGTCCTTCTCGTGGTTCCTGGCAACATGTTCCTCCGACAAAGGAAACACAAATGACTGACCAGGGACCTGAGGGACCGCCTTTTGAACTGTTGGCAATGTGTTTCCTGGGTCGATGGGAGGGACTCCATCTCTCAAGGGCTGTCCTGGAAGACAACTGGGGAAAAAAAAAAGAGTTACAATAATAGTGTCTTATTTTAGCTCCCTGATATTTTCTCCTCTCCCTCTTGGCAGGCTGAGAACTTCAGCACTGTAAAAGCTTGTCACTGTCAGCCTTCCTCTCTAACTTTGCCAAGACATACAAAGCTGAAAATGTACGAATTTTAATTAAAAAAGTGGCATCTAGATTTTTGAGACCAGGTGGGGGGGGGATTTTCAATAAGCAAGTGACTGCGCTGGGCTTCAGCAAAATGGCAGCCTCCAGCAAGAAGAAACAGGAGCAATGCTGGAGGCAACTTTTAGCACACACTAATTTTGGTAGCAGAATTATTAACATGGAATGTTTTGTTAAAGAACATTCATTGTTATCAAACTGTTATGGCTAAAGTTTCTCTTTAGTGAACTCTACAAAAATAAGTTATTTTTCAAGAATCTGATTCTACTTTAACCTCTTAACAACCAGCCACCGCAGTTATACTGCGGCAGGTTGGCACGGCTGCGCAAACCGCCGTAGATGTACGTGGGCCGAGCCGATGCGCTGTGATGTCCGCTGGTGACCTGAGATCACTCCTCAGAGACAGAACGGGGATCTGTCAATGTAATTTTGTCATTTTGTGCAGGGACTGTTCTAAGCACATGAAACACGCGCCACTTTACAGGCATACTATTGACACCCCCCAGGTACGATGTTTAAAGGAATATTTCACTTTTATTTTTTCACTTTAAGCATCATTAAAATCACTGCTCCCGAAAAAACTTCAGGTTTTTAAAACTTTTTTTTCCATTGATACATGTCCCCTGGGGCAGCACCCGGGTCCCCAAACCCTTTTTAGGACAATTACTTGCATATTAGCCTTTAAAATTCGCACTTTTGATTTCTCACATTCGAGTCCCATAGGCTTTAACGGTGTTCAAATGTTCGCGCGAACTTTCGGTCCGTTCGCATGTTCTGGATGTGAACCGGGGGGTGCTCAGCCCATCCCTAATAATGACACAATCCGGATTAATTTGACAACCATAGTCCCAAATTTGTAGGACAGAAACATACTTTTCAGCATATCTGGATTCTGAGAAAATTCTGCACGGCCACATCCACCTACTGTGCTTTCTTTTCTTGAATCTCTTCCTCTAACTGATACATAAGGATATAAGTAGCCATAATCCTCAGCGCCTTTCTTAATGACTATACGCTGCAGCTTGGACAGTCTGAGCAGCGTTTTAGGGTCTCCATATCCAAGTAAAACTTCAGGTGCGCATTGAACTGGATGTCCAGCAACAACATCAGGCTTGCAACCAGACTTGGCCAATTGAGTTGGCTTAGCTATAGTAACTTTAGGGACCCATCCTGCCCAGCGATTCTCCTCAAAGGATTTAGTGAGACATACAGTGGGGACGGAAAGTATTCAGACACCCTTACATTTTTCACTCTTTGTTATAAGAAGGGTCGCTGGTTCGAATCCCACCCACGACACTACCTGCCTGGAGTTTGCATGTTCTCCCTGTGCCTGCGTGGGTTTCCTCCGGGTACTCCGGTTTCCTCCCACACTCCAAAGACATGCTGGTAGGTTAATTGGATCCTGTCTAAATTGTCCCTAGTATGTATGAATGTGAGTTAGGGACCTTAGATTGTAAGCTCCTTGAGGGTAGGGACTGATGTGAATGTACAATGTATATGTAAAGCGCTGTGTAAATTGACGTCGCTATATAAGTAACTGAAATAATATTATTATTATTAATAATAATAATAATAATAATAATAATAATAATAATAATATTGCAGCCATTTGCTAAAATCATTTAAGTTCATTTTTTTTCCTCATTAATGTACACACAGCATCCCATATTGACAGAAAAACACAGAATTGTTGACATTTTTGCAGATTTATTAAAAAAGAAAAAAACTGAAATATCACATGGTCCTAAGTATTCAGACCCTTTGCTGTGACACTCATATTTAACTCAGGTGCTGCACATTTCTTCTGATCATCCTTGAGATGGTTCTACACCTTCATTTGAGTCCAGCTGCGTTTGATTTTACAGATTGGACTCGATTAGGAAAGCCACACACCTGTCTATATAAGACCTTACAGCTCACAGTGCATGTCAGTGCAAGTGAGAATCATGAGGTCAAAGGAACTGCCTGAAGAGCTCAGAAACAGAATTGTGTCAGAGCACAAGGCACAGATCTGGCTAAGGTTAAAAAAAAAAATTTCTGCTGCAGTTAAGGTTCCTAAGAGCACAGTGGCCTCCATAATCCTTAAGTGGAAGACGTTTGGGACAACCAGAACCTTTCCTAGAGCTGGCCGTCCGGCCAAACTGAGCTATCGGGGAAGAAGAGCCTTGGTGAGAGAGGTAAAGAAGAACCCAAAGATCACTGTGGCTGAGCTCCAGAGATGCAGTCGGGAGATTGTAAGTTGTAAAAAGTCAACCATCACTGCAGCCCTCCACCAGTCGGGGCTTTATGGCAGAGTGGCCCAACGGAAGCCTCTCCTCAGTGCAAGACACATGAGATCTCACATGGAGTTTGCTAAAAAACACCTGAAGGACTCCAAGATGGTGAGAAATAAGATTCTCTGGTCTGAGGAGACCAAGATAGAACTTTTTGGCCTTAATTCTAAGCGGTATGTGTGGAGAAAACCAGGCACTGCTCATCACCTGTCCAATACAGTCCCAACAGTGAAGCATGGTGGTGGCAGCATCATGCTGTGGGGGTGTTTTTCAGCTGCAGGGACAGGACGACTGGTTGCAATCAAGGGAAAGATGAATGCGGCCAAGTACAGGGATATCCTGGACGAAAACCTTCTCCAGAGTGCTCAGGACCTCAGACTGGTCCGAAGGTTTACCTTCCAACAAGACAATGACCCTAAGCACACAGCTAAAATAACGAAGGAGTGGCTTCACAACAACTCTGTGACTGTTCTTGAATGGCCCAGCCAGAGCCCTGACTTAAACCCAATTGAGCATCTCTGGAGAGACCTAAAAAATGGCTGTCCACCAACATTTACCATCCAACCTGACAAAACTGGAGAGGATCTGCAAGGAGGCATGGCAGAGGATCCCCAAATCCAGGTGTGAAAAACTTGTTGCATCTTTCCCAAAAAGACTCATGGCTGTATTAGAACAAAAGGGTGCTTCTACTAAATACTGAGCAAAAGGTCTGAATACTTAGGACCATGTGATATTTCAGTTTTCTTTTTTAATAAAGAGCGGTGCTCAGTCTGAGGCTGTGGAACTTTGTGTAAGTGGAGCTGGTATAAGTGGGAGTTAAAAACCAGAGTTAGAGTGTACAAGTCTTGCTGTTTGTTTGTTTGCTGTTTGTTTGCTTGCTGATTGCTTGCTGTTTGATTGCTTGCTGTTTGATTGCTTGCTGTTTGTTGGGTTGCATTTTTGGGGCTCTTCCTTTTAGTTTTTCATTTGCCTTTTGCTGCCACTTTTTAAATAGCTTTTTTTTTTTTTCTCTGGTTCCATCAGTCTATCAATTAAGGGGGTGGTTAATTGCTCACAGGTGCCTATTTAACTGGGTGTAGGACTCAGTCTCAGCGTGCTCAGTCTGAGGCTGTGGAACTTTGTGTAAGTGGAGCTGGTATAAGTGGGAGTTAAAAACCAGAGTTTAAATCAGGAGGTTATAACAGGGGCCATAGTACCTGTGTAATGTGAGTATCTGAGTGTTGTCTGAGTAGTGTGTGTGGATCGTTAGTACTTGTGTATTGTGTACTGTATACTTGAGTATTGCGAGTGCACGTAGGTCTGCAACTGTTCTGCGATTGCACGTAGGTCTGTGAGTACCTGTGTATTGTCTTGTTGTGTACCTCTGTATTGTCTTGAGTATTAGTGCCAGGAAGCTAGCTGTTAGGTAATTTGGACAGGGTAAAATCCCCAAATCCTCACTAAATTTAATAGGTACGATGCCCGGCGGGTGTGGAGAGGCGACTCTTTGTACATCTTGCCGCATGTATGCGTTCCTTGATCATCCGATCGAGGGCGAATACTGCTGTGCAAAATGTAAGCACATTGTTTCTCTGGAAGCCCAGGTTCTGAATCTGGGGAAGCAACTGTCAGCACTGAGAAGTCCCTCCATACTAAAGGTGAGCCAGGAAGGTACACGGCAGGTGCCGGCAGGGGCCAGCACAGAGGCGGGTGGAGACAAAGAGGTGCAGGCACTAGCAAAGAGTAGATGAGTGACAGTCAGAAGGGGTAGAGGGGGAAGTGCCAGAGAGGCCGATCCAGGACTGGAGCATCCCAATAAGTACGCTCCATTGAGTGACATTGGTGAAACCAGTCAGGGACCAGCACTGCTGGAGATGAGGGACTCTCCTAGCTGCCAGGGGAAGAACTCCTCCAGTGAGAGTGGGGGGGCAGCAAAGGGAAAGGAAAGACAGATTCTGGTGGTAGGGGACTCAATTCTTAGAAGGACAGAGAGGGCAATCTGTAACCAAGACCTGAAGCGCCGAACAGTATGTTGTCTACCGGGCGCTCGGGTTCGGCACATCACGGATCTTGTGGACAGATTACTGGGAGGGGCTGGGGAAGACCCGGCTGTCATGGTGCACGTTGGCACCAATGACAAAGTCAGAGGCAAATGGAGTGTCCTAAAGAACGATTTTAGGGACTTAGGTGCTAAATTGAGGAAAAGGACCTCCAAGGTAGTGTTCTCAGGAATACTACCGGTACATTGAGCCACACCAGAAAGGCAGAGGGAGATTAGGGAAGTAAACAAGTAGCTGAAGAGCTGGTGTAGTAAGGAGGGGTTTGGGTTCCTGGAGGACTGGGCCGACTTCTCAGTCGGTAACCGGTACTATAGAAGGAACGGACTGCACCTAAAAGAGGAGGATGCAGATCTGCTGGGAATGAAGATGGCCAAAAAGTTAGAGGGGTTTTTAAACTAGGCAATGGGGGGGAGGGTCCAGAGACAGTGATAGCCAGCGCGGAAGATATTCCAGAGGGTAGTATTGGGGGCATTAGTGGTAGGTTAACCAAAGCACAAAAACACAAGGTGAGTATAGTAGCAAGTCCTAGTTGCAATCTTGAAACACCCAATACGAGGACAATATGCGACCGGTCTAAACTATGTGGCATGTTCACCAATGCCAGGAGCATGGCGGACAAGATAGGTGAACTAGAGATACTGTTGTACAAGGAGGATTTGGATTTTGTGGGAATTTCAGAGACCTGGTTCAACAGCTCTCATGATTGGCTGGCAAACATTCAAGGGTATACCCTATACCGCAAGGATAGAGAGGGTAAAAAAGGGGGAGGGGTATGCCTATATATCAAGAATAATGTACAAGTGAATGTGAGAGATGACATCACTGAGGGAGCTAGTGAGGAGGTGGAATCCTTATGGGTAGAGCTCCAAAGGGATGAAGCTAAGGAGAAAATAATACTGGGAGTATGCTATAGGCCACCTAACCTGAGGGAGGAAGTGTTGACGGATCTCCTATCACAAATTTGATTAGCAGCAAGGATGGGAAGTGTTATCATAATGGGGGATTTTAATTATCCAGACATAGACTGGGCGGAGGGAACCACGCATTCATTTAAGGCTCGCCAGTTCCTTAATGTCTTGCAGGACAATTTTATGGGTCAGATGGTAGACGCACCAACTAGAAATAAAACATTACTGGATCTACTGATTACCAACAATACAGACCTGATCACAGATGTGGAAATACGGGGCAATTTAGGTAACAGCGATCACAGGTCAATTAGTTTCAGTATAAATCACACAAATAGGAAACATGAAGGGAACACAAAGACAATGAATTTCAAAAGAGCCAACTTCCCTAAACTACAAACCTTGCTAAAAGGCATAAATTGGGATAAAATATTAGGAACAAAGAATACGGAGGAGAGATGGGTTTGCTTTAAGAGCATATTAAATAAGGGCATTAGCCAATGTATCTCATTGGGTAATAAATTTAAAAGAGCGAACAAAAATCCTGGATGGCTTAACTCCAATGTAAAAATGCATATAAAAGCAAAGGAGAAGGCCTTCAAAAAATACAAGGTGGAGGGATCATCCTCAGCATTCAGACTTTATAAAGAATGCAATAAGAAATGTAAGGGTGCAATTAGGACGGCTAAGATAGAACATGAAAGACACATAGCGGAGGAGAGCAAAAAAAATCCCAAGAAATTCTTTAAGTATGTAAACAGTAAAAAAGGGAGGACAGACCATATTGGCCCCATAAAGAATGAGGAAGGACATCTGGTTACAAAGGATGGGGAGATGGCAAAGGTATTGAATGTATTCTTCTCCTCAGTATTCACGAGTGAATCGGGGGGGCTTCAGTAACCAAAACTGCAGTGTTTATCCTCATGACACAACACAGGAAGCACCTACATGGTTAACAGAGGACGGAATTAAAATTAGACTTGAGAAACTTAACATTAATAAATCACCGGGACCAGATGGCTTGCATCCGAGGGTACTTAGGGAACTCAGTCAGGTGATTGCCAGACCGTTGTTCCTAATTTTTACAGACAGTCTATTGACTGGAATGGTAACAGCTGATTGGAGAAAAGCCAATGTAGCACCAATATTTAAAAGGGCCCAAAAAACATCCCTGGGAATTACAGACCAGTTAGCCTAACATCAATAGTATGTAAACTCTTGGAGGGGATGATAAGGGACTTTATACAAGATTTTAGTAATAAGAATGATATCATTAGCAGTAATCAGCATGGATTCATGAAGAATCGTTCTTGCCAAACCAAACCAATCTATTAACCTTCTATGAGGAGGTGAGTTGCCATCTAGATAAAGGAAGGCCCGTAGACGTGGTGTATCTGGATTTTGCAAAAGCATTTGACACAGTTCCCCATAAATGTTTACTGTACAAAAAAAGGTCCGTTGGCATGGACCATAGGGTGAGTACATGGATTGAAAACTGGCTACAAGGGTGTGTTCAGAGGGTGGTGATAAATGGGGAGTACTCAGAATGGTCAGGGGTGGGTAGTGGGGTTCCCCAGGGTTCTGTGCTGGGACCAATCCTATTTAATTTGTTTATAAACGACCTGGAGGATGGGATAAACAGTTCAATCTCTGTATTTGCAGACGATACTAAGCTAAGCAGGGCAATAACTTCTCCGCAGGATGTGGAAACCTTGCAAAAAGACCTGAACAAATTAATGGGGTGGGCGACTACATGAAATGAGGTTCAATGTAGAAAAATGTAAAATAATGCATTTGGGTGGCAAAAATATGAATGCAATCTATACACTGGGGGGAGAACCTCTGGGGGAATCTAGGATGGAAAAGGACCTGGGGGTCCTAGTAGATGATAGGCTCAGCAATGGCATGCAATGCCAAGCTGCTGCTAATAAAGCAAACAGAATATTGGCATGCATTAAAAGGGGGATCAACTCCAGAGATAAAACGATAATTCTCCCGCTCTACAAAACTCTGGTCCGGCCGCACCTGGAGTATGCTGTCCAGTTCTGGGCACCAGTCCTCAGGAGGGATGTACTGGAAATGGAGCGAGTACAAAGAAGGGCAACAAAGCTAATAAAGGGTCTGGAGGATCTTAGTTATGAGGAAAGGTTGCGAGCACTGAACTTATTCTCTCTGGAGAAGAGACGCTTGAGAGGGGATATGATTTCAATTTACAAATACTGTACTGGGGACCCCACAATAGGGATAAAACTTTTTCGCAGAAGAGAGTTTAATAAGACTCGTGGCCACTCATTACAATTAGAAGAAAAGAGGTTTAACCTCAAACTACGTAGAGGGTTCTTTACTGTAATAGCGGCAAGGATGTGGAATTCCCTTCCACAGGCGGTGGTCTCAGCGGGGAGCATTGAAAGCTTAGATTAGATAATCACCTGAATGACTGCAACATACAGGGATATGTAATGAAATACTGACACATAATCACACACATAGGTTGGACTTGATGGACTTGTGTCTTTTTTCAACCTCACCTACTATGTAACTATGTAATAAATCTGCAAAAATGTCAACAATTCTGTGTTTTTCTGTCAACATAGGGTGCTGTGTGTACATTATTGAGGAAAAAAAAAAAAAAAGAAAGAACTTAAATGATTTTAGCAAATGGCTGCAATATAACAAAGAGAGGTCTGAATACTTTCCGAGATTATATATATGTGTATGTATGATCGTTCCTCGGATCAGGAGTCACGGTTCGGATCATTTTCGGATCAACAACAAAAAAAAAAAAAATCTCCCCCACTGTAATATCCACAATCTTCCCCACTGTAATAATATATTAGCAGGGAATGGCAGGGTATATTGGCAGAGTATTGGCAGGGCACGGAAGTGTATTGGCAGGGCATGGAAGAGTATTGGCAGGGCATGGAAGAGTATTGGCACTGCTGCCATCTGATCTCTCCCCTCCACTGTACAGATCAGTACACAGAGGGGAGAGAGGAACCGGCGTCATGACATGACATACGTGGTAAACGGCCGCCGGGTGTACCAAGATGGCCGCCGCTCCGGAGCTAGGCCGAAGCCGCGGCCTTTCCTATGGCCGAGGCCACAGAGCGCTCAGCAGATCGTGTCCCGATCTGCGGAGGTTGATCCGTACGGATCGATGACGATCCGTTGTACCCCTAATATATATATATATATATATATATATATATATATATATATATATATATATATATATATATATATATATATATATATATATATATATATATATATATATATATATATATATATATATATATATATACACACACATACATATATACACACATATACATATATACACACACACATATACATATATATACACACACACATACACACACACACACAGTTGTGCTCATAAGTTTACAATCCCTGGCAGAATTGATAAATTCTTGGCCATTTTTCAGAGAATATGAATGATAACACAAAAACTTTTCTTTCACTCATGGTTAGTGTTTGGCTGAAGCCATTTATTAGAAATCAACTGAGTTTACTCTTTTTAAATCATAAAAGCAACAGAAACTACCCAAATGACCCTGATCAAAATTTTACATACCCCAGGTCTTAATACTTGCCCCCTTTAACATCAATGACAGCTTGAAGTCTTTTGTGGTATTTGTGGATGAGGCTCTTTATCTTATCAGATGGTAAAGCTGCCCATTCCTCTTGGCAAAAAGCCTCCAGTTCCTGTAAATTCTTGGGCTGTCTTGCATGAACTGCACGTTTGAGATCTCCCCAGAGTGGCTCAATGATATTGAGGTCAGTAGACTGAGATGGCCACTCAAGAACCTTCACTTTATTCTGCTGTAGCAAATGACAGGTTGACTTGGCCTTGTGTTTTAGATCATTGTCATGTTGGAATGTCCAAGTACGTCCCATGCGCAGCTTCCTGGTTGATGAATACAAATGTTCCTTCATCTTGCCAACAATTTTGACCAAATTTCCTGTGCCTTTGTAGCTCACACATCCCGAAAACATCAGTGATCCACCCCTGTACCTTTCATCATAGGCCTTGCTGACTCTTCTCCAAATGTAGCGTTTGGTTGTGGCCAAAAAGCTCAATTTTGATCTCATCACTCCAGATGACTTTGTGCCAGAAGGTTTGAGGCTGGTCTCTGTGATGTTTGGCATATTGTAAGCGGAATACTTTGTGGCCATTGTGTAGTAATGGCTTTCTTCTGGCGACTCGACCATGCAGCCCATCTTTCAAGTGCCTCCTTATTATGAATCTTGAAACAGCTAAACCACATATTTTTAGAGAGTCCTGTATTTCACCTGAAGTTATTTGTGGGTTTTTCTTTGCATACCAAACAATTTTCCTAGCAGTTGTGGCTGAAATTTTAGTTGGTCTACCTGACCATGGCTTGGTTTCAACAGAACCCCTCATTTCCCATTTCTTGATTAGAGTTTGAACACTGCTGATTGCCATTCTCAATTCCTTGGAAATCTTTTTATACCCCCTTCCTGTTTTATACAGTTCAACTACCTTTTCTCTTAGATCCTTTGACAATTCTTTTGCTTTCCCCATGACTCAGAATCCAGAAAACTCAGCGCAGCACTGGATGAAAGACACAAGGGTCTGTCAGGAGTCCAGAAACTCAATGACGTTTTATGCATGCACACAAACACACACACACACAAATTACAAGCAAACAGATCATAGGTGATTATGATTACCTTTAATAGCCATTCAAACCCCTTTGTGTCAAATTGTGTGCATGTTCTCAGGCCAAAATCACCAGGGTATGTAAACTTTCTATCAGGGTCATTTGGGTAGTTTTTGTTGCCATTACGATGTAAAAGGAGTAAACACAGTTGATTGATAGTAAATGGCTTCAGCCAAGCACTACCCTGTTTCCCCGAAAATAAGACTAGCTTGATTGTCAGTGATGGCTGCAATATAAGCCCTATTCCCCAAAAAATAAGCCCTACCCTGAAAATAAGTCCTACAAGGACTTTAACTAGTCTTATATTGCAGCCATCACCGACAATCACGCTAGGTCTTATTTTCGGGGGAAACAGGGTAACTATGAGTGAAAGAAATGTTTTTTGTGTTATAATTCATATTCACTGAAAAATGGGCAAGAAAATCATAAATTCTGCCAGGGTACGTAAACTTATGAGCGTATATATATATATATATATATATATATATATATATATATATATATATATATATATATATATATATATATATATATATATGCAAAATCAATAAACGCTTATTGCGATTTTTTTACCAAAAATATGTAGAAGAATTCATATTGGCCTAAACCGATGAAGACATTTATTTTTTTGGGGATATTACAGCAAAAAGTAAAGAATATTGTGTGTGTGTTTTTTTTTTTTTTTTTCAACATGGTAACTCTACTTTTATTTATAGTGCAAAAAATATAAAAACCGCAGAGGTGATCAAATACCACCAAAAGAAAGCTCTATTTGGGGGGAAATAAAGGGTGTCAATTTTGTTTGGGTTCAATGGCGCATGACCGTGCAATTGTCAGTTAGTTAAAGCGACGCAGTGCCGTATCGCAAAAAAATGGCCTGGTCATTAAGGGGCCAAATCCTTCCGGGGCTGAAGTGGTTATAGGATAAGTTCACCTTTGGGAACATGCTCTTAGGGTGGAACATTTAACATATCCCCCAATGCCGCTGCCCCCCTCCCCCCACCCCCAACTGGCAGCAGTACGGGGAGAAGTTTCCCGTGCTAGTGGTCACTTTTTAAAATCAGTGTGGCCGCTCGGGGCTCCGCCCACACGGTTGCGTCATTTATTCACTCAGCTCTGTGTGTGAATGAACTACAAGCCCCAACATCCTTTGTGGTTGTCGGCTTGTAGTTCCCAATTAACTACCACGGCGCTTCACAGTTCATTGATTTCTTCCTGTCAGATTGCATCTGCCTGCCCATACAGGATGTACAGGTACACAGATACACTGACAGAGCTGAAAAAGACCTGCATGGCACCAGCGATCTGCTGATTGCTGGTGCAATGCTTTACAGGCTCTATGTCACGTCTACTCCAATTGAGGTGGTCAGACACTATAGCTGGCTACTGTGTGCTTCACCTATAGCAGCCACCTTTCCCATAAGGCAAGCAGGCCTACTGGTACTCGGTTGCCCCCAGGACTTATACACAATGCTATAGTGCCTGGGTACCACACCAGGGCAGGCGCGAACTGAGCAAAGCTAACAGGTACTTGCGGTTGGCAGACAAGAAGAGTGGTTCTATGACAGTCCAGGTAAAAAGGCAGGCTGAGTTCAGAGAATAGTCCAATAATCCAGTCCAAGGTCATACACAGGGAAATCCAATCTAGCAGAGCTGGGCAGACAGACAGGGAGCTTGATTAGGAATAACACATGTATTACTCCCTATTACTCTCTATCACAAGCATGCAAGTGAGGGTTTAGCTGGCTTATAACAGGTTTGAGTTTCCACCCAGAGACTGACCACATCAATCAGCCTGCAGGCGGACTAAGACAGGGAGAATGCCATAGCCAAAACCGTGATGCTGGAATGAGGAGCAGGAGTGCTAGATGCTCCTGACACTCAAAAAAAAAAAAAAAAAAAAAAAAAAAAAAAGAAGGAATAAATGCATTTTTTTTACCTGCAAATAAGCTGCCTCCTGCCAAATGACAGCCCTGTCGCCTCCCGCCGCTAAATAAACTAAGGGCAGGGGCCACCCTATGTTGTCACAGGGTGACCCTGCCCTATTGTGACATCATTGATCAAGCATGCCCCGTGGTGTCACAAGGAGGTGGAGTCACCTGATGACATCAGGTGGCCCCTGCCCCTTAGTTTGTAAGCACCACTGTCAGTCATAAATGGTTTGTCTTAACCCTCTAACTGCTACTTTGTCTGTACAGCTTGGTTTGTTAGGGCTTATTTAGATGGGCGATTAATCCCATGCTCTGTGCAGTCCCGCAGCAGATGTGTGTGCACCCACCTCAGAGCTATGTGCAGGCAGCACATGCAGCAGCTGCATAGACACAATCACAAGGCACAGATCCGAACGCACAGTGTCTGCTTAATCGCCTGTCTGAATGAGACCTTAAAGGAAGTTGAAAAATAACAGACTTAATGGCTGGATCTCCAGGTGAAAAGGAAAAAAAAGCCTGAAAAAAAAAAAAACAAAAAAAAAAAAAAAACACAACACCTAAAAACAAATGCAGCTACCACATCTAAGAACTGGCAAGCCGCGATATACAATATTACATTTTTTTTAATTAATTACCGGAGGAGCAGGTTTGTAACAGTTATGGTAAACAGTAGCAGACTGCTATAGTGTCAGACCACTTCAGGCTGGTTTGTATTTACTAAACATAGTTCCTGGTAACTTCCACAATGACATTTACTTTCTTGCACAATACCCCGACTAGAGAGGTGCTTGTTAGACTACCTGCACAGAACTTGCATGTTCTCCCTGTGCATGCGTGGGCTTCCCCTTGGTACTCCGATTTCCTCCCACACTCCAAAGACATGCTGGTAGGTTAACAGCTCCTGTATATATACACGGCAGCAGGATGGCTCTCCTGCGCGAATCCCTGTATATGTACGGCGGCTCCTTTAAAAGCTGTAGCAGGCACGGCAGGGGGACCGATGCACGCGGGCGGTCGCCGCCGGCCACCCGCGATCACAGGCACAAGAGCCAGAACCAGGATTTGTGTGTGTGTGTGTGTGTATATAAACACAGAAATCCCTGTTCTGACAGGGGAGGAGAAACAAAACGTCTGTTCCCACTAAGTAGGAACAATGATCTGACTCCTCCTCTAGGTCAGTCCCATCCCCTCACAGTTCGAAACACCATTAACCCCTTGATCGCCCCCTAGTGTTAACCTCTTCCCTGCCAGTGACATTTATACAGTAATTAGTGGCTATTTTTAGCTCCAATTGCTGTATAAATGTCACTGGTCCCAAAAAAAAAAAAAAAAAAAAAAAAAAAGTGTCCGATCTGTCCGCCGCAATGTCAGAGTCCCGATAAAAATAGCTGAGCGACGCCATTACTAGTAAAAAAATAAATATATTAAAAATGCCATGGCCTCTGAAGACATCCGTACGCTGATTGCTGCAGCCGATTGTCCTTTTCTTTGATGCATGCTGTTTTGAACTTTAACTGTAAGTTATTACATTAAAGTTTATGTACTATTACTGGCTTCACTATGGGTCCTTCATTTCTCTCTCTGGGTTTACGAAGACCACATGCCTGAAAGCCTTAAATCTGAAGTGATTATTGGGAGTTGTATACACATGAAGGAAGTTACACGGAGGTTGTTGTCTGACGAGGGGTTCCGGTTGGCTGGATTTGCTGGATGTCATTTAGAGATAACCATTCATGTCTAATCCTTATTACCTTCTGGTAAGCAGACTACATTAACACGTGGTGACGAGTGACTTCTCTACATCTTCACACTACATCTGGTGATTTGATTCCTCCCACTCTTCAGACTTCTTTTAGCGCCGCAATAATTTTTTAATGTTAATTCACTAAACACATGCTTAATATTGATTTGCACTATTTCTAGCACAGCAGCACCTGTGGAAGGCACCTTTCAACTAGAAGTTTATACATATTTGCACGTGTCTTTTTAAGCTGTCAGTGGCTACATGCTTGATATATTTTTTGTTTTTTTGGATTAATTTTGTATGCACTACAGCTGCACTTTATTGTATTTATTCAGGCTGTCAGCGCTGTGGTACTTAAAGGGGGGTTCCGGCCGCGATTTTTAAAAGTCAGCAGCTACAAACACTGTAGCTGCTGACTTTTAATAAGGACACTTACCTGTCCAGCGAGCCCGCGATGTCGCCCCCCCCCCCATGGCCGATACATCCATCGGATCGGCCGCCGGCGCCTAAGGGAAACAGGCAGTGGAGCCTTGCGGCTTCACTGCCCGTTTCCTACTGCGCATGCGCGAGTCGCACGGCGCTTTGTGAATGGCCCCGTTGTTTCCTGGGACACACACAGTTCCTAGAAGGCAACGGAGCCGCTCACCGAAGAGGAGGAAGTGCCGCGGAATAGGAAGAGGCAGATTAGGAACACTGCCTAGCAACAGGGTTTTTTTTTTTTTTAAGAATTTTAATGATATTATTAATTTTAGGGCAGCCCTCCACTTTATACCCTTTTTTCCCCCCATTTTGTGACACTTACCTGCAAACGAAGCCCATATCCATGTTCGCCCCTCTTCCTGCCGGGACCGTGGACCCCGGCTCTGTGACTGGCCAGAGTCGCGTGATGCCAAAGCACTCGCTAGTGAAGAAACTGCATAGGGGCCGTTTCTTCACATCGCATGCACCGATGACATCATCGGCGCAGTACAAAGTAAATATCTCCTTATTATAAGCTTACCTATGAGTACAACTTGAAAATGGAGGTTTACAACCTCTTTAAATGGCTCTAAATATATATATATATAAAAATGATGGTGCTATACAAGTACCTGTAATAAATACATGCACCTTTATAACTTTGCACAATGTATCTATACAAGAGTCTCCAAACTACAGCCCGCTACAAGATTATTATTTTTTGTTTTAGTCAGCCCACAGGGGTGATCTGCTTTCCCCCCCCCCCCCCCCCTCTTTCCATTCTCTGATCTACCACCCTTCTTTTCCCCCCTACCCCCGCACACTCTCCAACACAGGTTCCCCCCAAGCACCCCCCCAGTGCACTGTTTCTTGCTAGAACCGCAAGCATCCTACCAACCAATGACATGCTTGCCCCAGCATGCAGGAAAGTGAAATTTCTCTGTCCAGACCTTCTCTGTCTTCCAGCTGAATTAAAGAGGTAGGGGGAGATAGTTAAACCAATGCAGGGGGGACTCCCACAAGGACACCGATGCGAGAGGGGACTTTTACTGGGGCCTTGTATTACTAAAAAGTTAATCCTCTTGTTTGGAATCATATAATGCCAATTACAAAACAAAAAAAGAAAAATTGTATTTGTTCATTTATAAAACAAATTTTTTTTTCGGCTTGTGAACCAATCAATATATGCTTATTGCGATTTTTTTAACCAAAAATATGTAGAAGAATACATAATGGCCTAAACTGATGAAGAAATCGGTTTTTGTTTGTAAAACATTTTGATATTTATGTTTTTTTCAAAATTATATTAAAATATATAATGTTGCCCTTGTACCGAAAAGTTTGGAGTCCCCTGATGTAGTACATTATATGGCAGACACGTCTATCAGCTACTATCACCATTTCTTTTAACAGGAGAAAGAGCCTGAAAACAATCTATGGGCTGAAGTAACATTCAGTTTACACAAAGTTTGTAGAGAGGCCTATAAATTGGAGATGTTACACATAAACTTAAAACGTAATGCTAAGCTGCGACTGGAAGGCTATCTGTCCATCTGTGAACCTGAACACCAACTGTGCACATCAAAAACATACTTCAGCCTGCCCAGGACACTTTGACAATACATAAAGCAGAAAAATCTGCTCCAAACATTTGACCATCGTAAATCACCCGCTATAACAGATGGATTATGAAAAGCCCGCTATCTGGTTTTACACTTGCTACTAATATATCATATTAAGATCTGGAGAATCAGAAATTTTCATTTCCCGGTCTAGATTATAGAAGACATAGTTTCCTTTATCCTAACCAAAAACACAAGTACACTTTTTTAGGGTTCCAGTTTTCTCTTTTTATGATCCTATCAATTAACAGATTTGGTCGGGCAGATGTTGGTAATACGGACAGGGATACGATTAGGCCTCTTGCGGTTGCAAGGGTGGTAAAAAAGTGTGGTTGAGCCAGCCCCAACTGCTCCCCTTTAAGCTGCAAAGGCAGTGGAGGAGGGTGTAGCAACGATCAACCGATACAACAAAGCTGGTATTCTGTCAAAAGAGCCAACTCGTCAAAATCTCCAATTACGTAACTTCCGGTGACTGTCCAGCAGCGGTAATTGGAGATTTCGACCACAGAACACTGGCAGTGTATACACTATGGTACACGACGAGTTGGCTGTTTTGACACAACACCGGCTAAGGAGTAAAAAGTTGTCACCGCCTCGGAGGTGGCCATGTTGTTGGTTACTAGCGAGCGGACTAACAATGTCCACTCGTTGCAGCGTATACACTACGGTACAAGATATAACGAGTGGACATTGTTAGTTAGTTGACAACTTTTTTACTCCTCCTGTTGTGTCAAAACAGCCAAGTTGTCGTGTACCATAGTGTATACGCTGCCGGTCTTCTGTGAAAACAGCCAAGTCGTCCGAATCTGCAATTACTGCTGCTGAACAATTACCGGAAGTTACGTAAATTAGAAATTTTGACAGAACACCGACTACTCAGTTTTATCCATTGTAAACGTTTCTTAATTAACTACTATGGCAGAATACAGAATTAACTGGCCAGCATATGTAGCATGATGCTATGAGTAAGACTTCAGCTGAAATGCGTTAGCTTGTTATTGCTGAATCCTGCCTTGTATTTAATCATGGCAATGGATGATACTGAACAGCCGGTTTTATTGTATTGGTGAATTATTGCTAAAACTGAAAGGGCCAGAGTCCCCAGGTATCTTTTTGTCTTGCAGTGGAGGGAAGTGTACAGCTGAAGTCAATGCTTTGAATCGCAGTTCAGCAAAAATGATCCCCACTGTCTCCTTCAACTGAATGTGGGTTCTATGAACCCGTATGCAACATATGTTTTTGTGGAATGCCGGCGCAGGGTTTAAGGGGTTAAAGCCCGTGATCAGGAGATGATCTATACTCACCACCTGTCAAATGCCCTTTGAAGAGTGATCCGTGTTGGTAACGCAAGTATATACGAGGCCTTACTCAAATACAAGTGACCAAACCTTCAAGCAATCAATCCCCTGTTCACCTAACATGCACAACCATAAGGCATGGTTCACACCTATGCATTTTGTAGTGCGTTTTCAGCTTTGCGGCAACACACTACAGTCCATTTAACATGGTTTCCTATGGGTCATGGGAACTTTTTTTTTTTTTTTGGTTCCATAGACTTCAATGGATCAGAAATGTGTATTGAAAAACGTAAAATGCACCTGGAATATGCAAGTTGCCACCTGCATAGGTGTGAACCAGGCCTAACTCAATATCTAACATGATACCATCTGCTTACGTGATTGCTTGAATGTTAAAGTGTCACTAAACCCACATCATAAAAAACTATCAATAAATGCTGTACTACTTGCTGTTCATACTGACTCAGTCACTAAGAGATTCATATTCTGCAAAAAATCTGGCTGGCTGATCCTGTTGTTCTCCATTTCCCACTTCTGTGCATGTCCCCAATGCAGATGGCGATTTTGCAGAGCAGTGTTGCCAGCTCTGAACATGCTCAGTTTTTAGCGAGTTTCTATGCTGAGCATTTCCTCCCTATCACATCCGAGCAGCCCATGCGACTATAGAGTCAAACATGTGTGCGTAAACACAGTGGTAAACGACAGTCCACTCCCTTCCTCCTCCTCCATGCCCACTAACCAACTAAACACAATGGGGTGGGGGGCAGGATATTACATGTAGATGGATTGAGGCTTCACCTCCCTCTTATTCGAAGACACAGGCTGGAGGGGCGTGAGACAGCCTGTGACCGGCAAAAATCCGCCCACACCATGTTTTTGCCCAAAAATAAAGATTGTCATACAAATCTATATTTGAAATCCAATGTAAAACAGTTGATTGATATTAATTCTACTCTGTATTCAAAAGGCTGTTTTATTATTTTTTTTAACATGGGAGCAGCAGTAGAGGACTAGAAGCCCCTGCTTAGGTTTCCCTGCAGACAAGCTGGGAAAGATCTAGATCATGTGACAGCTGTATATCAATCAGGAAAAAGAGGAGTGTGTGTAAATTTTTTTTTTTTATATATAATTACAGTACCATCATCCATATACAGAAATAGACGGGACAATGTAAATTAAATTAAACAGTGTGTGTTCA